>NC_136061.1:1666215453-1666486963 GCF_964261635.1 Lissotriton helveticus | reverse complement strand
CCGCTTCCGTTAAAGCCCCTGAAGAGAAGCATATGGAGCTTCGAAACGCGTCGGGCAGATCCCGTACGGAGCGGCATCTACGAGTGGATCCCCGTCCTCACCTATACATAAACCAAGCTGCTGTTCGCGTGCTACTCAAAGGTGGACACCTTCGAGCATTGATATATATATATATATATATATATATATATATATATATATATATATCCAGTGAAAAAAACATAGGTTTCACACCAGTTATAGTTAGCTGAACATTTTACTCATACAAAACCATTGAAATTCCCACGTTATAGTTAGTTGGACTCACTATAACTCGCGATCCCGCAATCCACTGCTGATGATGTCACATATTACATTATTCATGACATGGTCAGTGACATCACTGATGACATTTCAAATGACATCACTGATGACATCTCAAATGACATCACTGATGACATCATCCAGTGAATGTGTATTTCTGAAAAGTAATATGTTTTATATATTGAAGAATGAGTGGATGTATGAGTGACAGGATGAAGGATTTAGTAGGTGCGTGACTGACTGTATGAGTGAGTGATTAAATGTGTCTTACTGCATGCATTGGTTAGTGACTAATCTGTTTGAATGTGTGCATCAGTATGTCTGTTGTTGTGTAAGCTGCTGCATGTGTTGATCAGTAGCTATATGAGTGGCTATATGGGTTATTGATTGATTGCCCAAGTATTTGTATGTGAGGCTGAGTGTGTGTGGGGGTGGCTGGGAGGTGTGTGACTCTGTGCATACATGTGTGAGCAGTGGATTCACTTGGTATATGGGTTCAAGAGTGCATGTGGAAAGACCTGTATGGGCGGTTGACTGTGTGCATGGGTGTATTGGTGAGTGAATGGATATCTCAGAGCTACATGTCCAAGTAAGTACATATGTAAAACACAGTGCATGTGAGAGTTGGCATATATCAATGACTATACATGAGAGCCTGTGATTGCGTAAGTGACTGTATGGATCAATGTGTACTTCTATCAGTGAATGAAAAAGAGAGTAAGTATGTGTTAGTCTATGTTTGAATAAGTAAGGTTTTGTGTGTATAACTGTATAGATCAGGAAATGGGAGTGTGATTGATTCTTTGCATGACTGACTAGGTGTGTGAGAAACTCCATGAATGAGTGGCAGTGTGTCTGCATAGGTGTATGAGTGCATATAATAGTGTTGTATTGATGAGTAACTGTATGTATGAGTGATTGTATGGGTGAATGAGTGGATGTATGTGTAGACTTAGGAATCAGTGAGTGCGTATGTAGTAACTGGTATTAGTGTGTCAATGGTTTCTGGAATGGTAGTCTGTATTTAACACTCGATGTATCAAAGGTTATATTAGAGTGTGAGGAGGTGCATCGTATTATCACATGAATTATATCATCAGTGATGTCATCAGTGATGTCATTTGAGATGTCATCAGTGATGTCATCAGTGATGTCATTTGAGATGTCATCAGTGATGTCATCAGTGATGTCATTTGAGATGTCATCAGTGATGTCATCAGTGATGTCACTGACCATGTCATGAATGATGTAATATGTGACATCATCAGCAGTGGATTGTGGGCGCGCGAGTTATAGTGACTCCAACTAACTATAACGTGGGAATTTCAATGGTTTTGTATGAGTAAAATGTTCAGCTAACTATAACTGGTGTGAAACCTATGTTTTTTTCAGTGAATTTCAAAGGTTTTTTAAATGCTAATTGCTAACTATAACGAGTGTGAAACCTATGGTTTTTTCAGTGAATTTCAAAGGTTTTTTAAAGCTAATTCCTAACTATAACGTTTGTGAAACCTATGTTTTTCTTAGTGAATTTCAAAGGTTTTTTAAAACCTAATTCCTAACTATAATGTTTGTGAAACCTATGGTTTTTTAAGTGAATTTTATAGTTTTTTTAAAAGCTAATTCCTTTGTACATTGACTTTGTAACCTATTATTTTTTTTATTAGCTGTTTTTTATAACTATTAATTATATTTTTTGAAAAAAAAAATATTTGTTCAATGTATATATATATTTTTTTACATTTTTTCCTGGTGCGCTCAGGGTGCGCGCACCGGTAAGCTCTCCCGAGAGCGCACCGAGAGCGCTAATTCTGCGTTCGTAAAAAAAAATGTGCATGAAAAGTAAATAATGATGGAAGACATTTAGTACCATACTTATAAAAGCAGTATTTTTGATTTACGAAATGAAAATGATTTTGCATTTCCGTAAAGCTATCAAAACGTCACTCAAGCGCGCCACGTAAGCGCCCCAGGAAGCGCCTACGTTCGCGCCGCGTGAGTGCCCCCGGAAGCGCTCCGGTGCGCCTAGCGTAAGCGCGTCAAGTCATGGGACCTTGAAATAACTCTTTTCATTGGTTGCTAACAGTTTTTTTTACAAAGAATTTAATCCCCACCCATTTCCTTCACTTCTTCTTTCACTTTTGTGACTGCAAGACCTCTCTTTTTGCTGTCCGATCTTGGTTGAATTAATATCTTGGATTACCATGGCTGCCAGAGCATCCAGCAGTGAAGATGACTTAGAGGGATTTCTGGATGAAGAGGTTCCTCAGCCGAAAATAAAAGAACACTTCATATGAAAGTTTTTTTCTATTCCAAATGACCAGAAAAAAGTAAATGCTCCAAAGGTGGAGTGCAGGATTTGTCACACTGTCCTGTCACGGGGTGACCCCACAAAGAAATATTCATTTGGAAACTCGACGATGATTCGACATGTCGAGAGGAGGTACCCCCAGAACTTTGCCCGGGAGAGTGTCAGGGCTCTGGCACGAGAGGCTCCCAGTGATGGGGCCTCTACTTCAACCGGAGGACAAACTGCATCAGGAAGGGAGCAATCACAAGAGCAGATTCCAAACATTCAGCCTGCTTTTAATAAAGGCGTTATTAAATGCAGATATTGCGATAAGTTACTTTGCTATGGGGAACAAAGTGTTCTGCTCATGGTTCGAGCATTGGATAACCATCGCTGCCGTTCCCAGCCCTAATTTTGTTTTGTTTTTTTGCTCCTGTTGAGCAGTTTCCCATTCCCTGTTTTTGTTTTTGTTCTAAAAAAAGGAAAAAAGAAGAAAAAAAAAAGTTCTTTTCAGAACTACCTCCAATTCTCATCAAAGAGCTGTGTTCTTAAAAAAATAAAAAAGAGTAAGTGAAGTGGAGTGCATTGATAAAGGAGAAGAAATGAGTGAGAAAGCACAGAAAGGGATGAGAGGAGAAGGGAAGTGAAGTAGGGGGACTGAAAGAAGGTGAGTGTGGGGAAGGAGAGTGAGGAGAAGGAGAGTGAACATGGGGAATGTGGATATGCGAAGAAAATGTAGTAAAGGAACGGGGGTGTGGAAGGGTAAGAAAAGAGCAGTGATGTTTTGGAAAGAATAGAGATACAGACTGGATAAAGACAAGTGAGTGTGAGACCAGGTAAGTAAGGCAGTGAAGAAACAGAGAAAGTGAAAGAAAAAATAAGAGTAGAAGACTGAAGGCCTCATTTTTGCACCTGCCTCACAGCAGGCGTAACACTGATGCAGGCCCTTTCACATGCGGCTGGCCCCATGTGAAAGGATGCATTGCTGGGGTTGTGTCACTTTTGTGACACACTCCAGCAATGCATCACTTTTGCGCTTACAGATACGTCTGAAATACTAACGTATCTGTAACTTCTTGCGACATAATGTGTCATACATTAAATATGACGCATGAGTAGAAGTCTGTAGGTCTCATTTATGAGGCCATGCGTCACTTTTACGCCACCGGTGCGTCACTTTTTATGACGCAGCAGTGGTGTAAAAAATGCACCTTGTTGAGTCATATTTACAAAGTAACGCATCTAGGTAGATGTGTCACTTTGTAAAACCCTGCGCCACATTATACCTACATCAGGTGTAATGTATGCAAAAGGGGCGTATTGACGCAAGAAAGGGTCGTACAGGTGATGCAGTGAAATCTAAGAGATTTCACTACGTCACTTTTAGGACGCCGTTGTGTCAAAATCTTGCACCTGTCTCACAGCAGGTGTAAGACTGATGCGGGCCCTTTCACATGGGACTTGCCCCATGTGAAAGGATGCATTGCTGGAGTTGTGTCACTTTTGTGACACACTCCAGCAATGCATCACTTTTGCGCTTTCAGATACGTCTGAAATACTGACATATCTGTAAGTACTTGCGACATAATGCGTCATAATTTAAATATGACGCATGAGTAGAAGACTGAAGGCCTCATTTAGGAGGCCATGCGTCACTTTTACGCCACCGGTGCGTCACTTTTTGTGATGCACCAGTGCTGTAAAAAATGCACCTTGTTGAGTCATATTTACAAAGTGACGCATTTTGGTAGATGCGTCACTTTGTAAACCCCTGCGCCACATTATACCTACGTCAGGTGTAATGTATGCAAAAGGGGCGTATTGACACAAGAAAGGGTCGTAGAGGTGACGCAGTGAAATGTATGAGATTTCACAGCGTCACTTTTAGGACATCATTGTGTCAACATCTTGCGCCTGCCTCACAGCAGGCGTAAGACTGATGCAAGCTCTCCCACATGGGGCTGGCCCCATGTGAAAGGATGCACTGCTGGAGTTGTGTTACTTTTGTAACACACTCCAGCAATGCATCACTTTCCTCTAAACACACTCTACATTATTTTTTTTACTCTATTTTTTTACACTGTTTTTCCCTGCGGTGCGCTCAGGGTGCGCGTACCGGAGAGCGCACCCGGGAGCGCACCCAGCGCTTACCCCTAGGGGGTCAGAGGGTGTCTATTCTGCCCCTTTTTAATTATTTCCCCATTTATTTTTCACCTCTTGTGTCTCTGTTCTTCAGAGCCACAAGATGGCGGACTATGCAGACCATTTAGAATGTTTACAGACACCCAAGAGCCAATTAGCTTTTGAAATTTACAACCAATTAAAATGTTTCTTTGGTTTTGAATTTGTGTGTGATGAAGTTTCATTGGTTTTCTACTAATGAAATGGTTCTCTAATGAGAGGTAAACACAGCCATTTTGTGATAGTACTCTTTGAGGTACATTTGTGAGGAATATTTGGTGTTCTATTTCTGGTGTGAAATTTACACAGTATTATCTCTTCTACTCCTTTCTAAAAGGCGAGTTGTTAATTTGTAAGGGGAATTTAATACTTGATAAAGCTAGTTTAAAATTATCTATTACTAAAAACGATAAATTAAAGTGATTTTTTTTCTGCTATTTACAGCAAGGAATTTGAAAAGAATATGAATCTCAATGAGGACACCGTTAATATTAATTTTGAAATTTCTGCAACTTTTGTTGAGGAGAGTTTGATTGAGGTCTCAAATGATCCTATTCATAACACTATCCATGTAGAAGACCTTCTTTTCACAGAAGATGGAATGGAGGATTTTAATGATAAAACATTGGATGCTGAATTATTGGAATGTTTGGACGATGTTGAGTTCCAGGAGTCATTTATGAAGAGTTGTGATGAGGAGATTCCTGATCAATTAATGCTAGAAGTATTTTCTAAATTATGAAAATTCTGAAAAATAAATTTATATTTATAAATTATAAATTGTTTGAGACATTTTTCTGTTATTGTACTTGAAATTTATGAGATAGTAGTGAAATGATTGTGGTAGAAAGTGAGACTTATAGTATAGAGTGCAACATTTGTGTGTGACATAGTACGTTTACTCACAGTTACTTCCCTTCTCCCACTATATTTTCTCTAATGTGCATTTCACATCTCTTCTTCATCTCATACCTTCTTTCTCTCACTGTCTCTCTCTAATGTACACTATCGCCGCCATTTTTTGTATTTTCAGAAGACAGTGAATTGTAATACTCCAAGCGTGGAGTTCAATATATGCCATACTATATTTTGCAGAAAAGACCCCAGAATGAAGTACAATTTTGGTAATCAAACTATGATTCGGCACGTGCAGAGGAGGCACGACCAGAACTATGCCCAAAAGAGTGTCAAGGCTCTGACACAAGGGGCTCCAAGAAATAGTGCCTCTACTTCAACTAGAGGAATAACTGCATCGGTCAGGGGGCGACCAGAGCAGCTGATCCCAAATATTCAGCCTGTTTTTAATGAGGCCTCCATCAAATGCAAAAATTGTGATGCCGTACTTTGTTACGGGGAACAAAGTATTATGATCATTGTTTGAGCATTAGAGAACCACCGCTGCCATCCCCAGTCCTAATTTTAGTGAGAGAGGAAAGGAAAATGAGTGAGGGAGCAAAAAAAGGACGAGAGGGGAAGGGAAGTGAAGTAGGGGGATTGAAAGAAGGTGAGTGTGTAAGTATAACTAAGTTATAGGGAGTGAGCTTGACAGAAGAGGAGCGCGAGACTAAAGAGACGGACAGAAGGAGACTAACAGAGAGAGAATGAGGTAAGGGGGAGTGTAGAGAGAGGAAGGAAAGTAAAGGAGAAGGTCTGAAAGAAGATGAGTGTGAGAGTATGGCTCAGTAATAGGGAGTGAGCATGATAGAAGAGCAGTGAGAGACTAAGAGGACGGAGAGAATGGGGGTAACACAGAGAGAGTGAGAAAAGGGGAGTGAGTAAGTTAGAGGACAGAGGGATTGACAGAAGCAGTTACTGAACTGCAGAAAGAGGAGTAAGGAAAGGGAAAAGAGTGAAGGAGTAAAGGATGGGAAAAGAGAGGAAGGAAAGTAAAGTAGAAGGTCTGAAAGAAGGTGAGTGTAGGAGTATGGACGAGTTATAGGCAGTAAGCGTGACAGAAGAAAAGTGAGAGACTAAGGGGATGGAGAGAATTAGGCTAACAGAAAGACATTAAGGGAAGGGGAGTGTAGAACTAAGAAGACAGACAAAGAAAAAGAAGTAGTAATTGAAGTGGAGTCAGGAGAATAAAATAAGGGAAATATATAAAACAATGAAGTAAAACAAGAGAAAGGAAATAAAATAAAAGAGAAGGCCTGTTTTTCCCTATGGTGCGCTTCAGTACCTCATTTATGAGGACATGTGTCACTTTTACGCCCTCGGTGCGTCACTTTTTGTGACGCACCAGTGGTGTACAAATTGCACCTTGTTGAGTCATATTTACAAAGTAATGCACTTAGGTAGATGTGTCACTTTGTAAACCCTTGCGCCACATTATACCTGCACCAGGTATAATATATGCAAAGGGGGCGTATTGACACAAAGATGGGTCGTACAAGTGACGCAGTAACATCTAAGAGATTTCACTGCGTCACTTTCAGGACGCCGTTCTGTTAAAATGTTGCACCTGCCTCACAGCAGGCCTAAGACTGACGCAGGACCTTTCACATGGGGCTGGCCCCATGTGAAAAGATGCATTTGTTGAAAAGAAAATGTACTATAATTTTTTACACTGTTTTTCTCTGTGTTGCGCTTCAGGGCCTCATTTATGAGGCCATGTTTCACTTTTACACCGCTGGTGCGTCACTTTTTGTGACGCACCAGTGGTGTCAAAATTGTACCTTGTTGAGTCACATTTACAAAGTGACACATCTAGGTAGATACGTCACTTTGTAAACCCCTGCACCACATTAAACCTGCGTCAGATGTCATGTATGCAAAGGGGGCGTATTGACGCAAGGAAAAGTCATAGAAGTAACACAGTGAAATCTATAAGATTTCACTGCGTCACTTTTAGGACGCTGTTGTGTCAAAATCTTGCATCTGCCTCACAGCAGCCGTAAGACTGATGCAGGTACTTTCACATGGGACTTGCCCCATGTGAAAGGATGCATTGCTGGAAATTATTTGAGGGTAATAGAAAAAGACTGAGAAAAGTGGAGCGAATAAATTAGAAGACAGAGGATTTGAGAAAAGGAGTTATTGAAGTGGAGTAAGAAGAGTAAGAGAAAGGAAAAGAATGAAAGAGCAAAGGATGTGAAGAGAGAGGAAGGTAAGTAAAAGAGAATGTATCAAAAAAGGTGAGTGTGTGACTATAACTAAGTTATAGGGAGTGATCTCGACAGAAGACGAGTGAGAGACTAAAGAAACGGAGAGAATGATGCTAACAGAGACAGAATGAGGTAAGGGGAGTGTAGAAGTAAGAGGACAGAGGGAGTAAGAGAAGGAATTAGTGAAGTGGAGTAAGGACAGTAAAGGATGGGAAAAAAATATAACAAAGAAGTAAGAGAAGACAGAGGAAAGAAAGTAAAAGAGTACACCTGAAAGAAGATGAGAGTAAGAAAAGAGTGTGAAAAAAGAGAGTAAATGTGGGGATTTAGAATAAGTGAGGCAAGCGCTATAAGAAAACAGAGGTGTGGGAATATCAAAGAAGAGTAGTGTGGTTATGGAAAATAGTATAGAGAAAATAAATATTCTACATCAAACTTACCTTATAAGTAATATCAACTTAGTTTGATATTTTCATTTAAATTTATATCTGTGAAAGACAAATAAGTTACAATATTTATAATATATATTTTACAATACAAGAGACAAAGTAGGAGATTAACAAGGGTAAGTGAGGGTGAGTGAAGGGCAGGGAGATTGATGAAAAAGGAAAAATAAAGAGAGAATAAAAGCAAGTGAGCTTGAGACAAACGAAGTGAAGGAGTGAGAATATACAGCTAGTAAAGGAAAGAGTGACACAAAGGAACTTAGTAAGAGAGCAAAGCAAGGTAAGGAAGGGAGTGTGGGTCATTTTTAGAGAGTAAGCATGACGGAAGAGGAGTGATAGATTGAGAGGATCAAGAGACTGATGCTAAGAGACAGGCTGTGATGGAAAGGGAGTGAGGATGTGAGAGGATATAGGAAGTGAGAAAAGAAGTGAGTGAAGTGTAATAAGGTGAATAAGAGAAGGAGCATTATTGAGGGAATAAAGAAAAGAAACAAAGGGAAGGGGAGTGAAGTAGAGTGACTGACAGCTGAAAATTGGTGGATGGGAGAGAGATAATGAGCCGTGAAGGAGTGGTTAACGAGAATAAGTGTGGAAAATGGAATAAGGAAAGAGAGGTGAGGGAGAGTCAAAAAAGGCCAGTGAGGGTAAGTTAAGAGAAGTGATAGAGGGTGGAAATAGGTAAGTGAGCATAAGAGAATGGGATAATATTATATATTTAATAATACAAAATACAAAATAATTTCAACAACATGTTAAATGGTTTATTTTTGCTGTTCTCAGAATATATTGAATTTCACTTAAAACAGTGACTTCAAAAGTACTCATCATATAACAGCGGGCAAAAAAACACAATCAAAATGATTGTGTTTAAAAAACCCATTAAATAATTACTTAAATAATGTAATTTTTTAAAAACCATATCTAAACTCACTTTTGATCCATCCACTTTTCCACGAGGCCAAATAGTATTTGGAAAGTCCTTTTTTATGGAAATTAGTCCACTGTTTTCGTAATGTTTCATTTACCCGACTTTCTGAAAGAAAAGCTCCAACATCTTTCACGTTATGAAACAATAGTTTTACTTCCATCTCTAGCTTACATTTAATACATAATTCCTATAATACTCACAGCACACTTTATATAATAAACATTTTCTATCTCTATGAGAACTACATATTTTTTATTACCTTCATCACTCTCATTCAGAAAGTAATTTTGAAGAGCAAACTAAGTTATATTAACTGCTGCAATCTTCATAGGCCAATTACCTTCCCTAAAATTTCGGTTGTAAGAACACCAGGTAAGAATTTAGTAAGTCAGAAGGCAAACGTTGTTTGAAAGTCAATTGAATATCATTACAGAGCTGCCAACCTTTTTGAAATTTTAAAGAGGCTGTGTAATGTCCTGATGTTGTTGAAGGTCCATCATGGTAAATAATTGCTGCAGTTGTAAAGGTTCTTCCTGAAATTGATAATTGAGAAGCCACAATTTTTTTTATTAATGTTGTCAATTTAGTCCCATCAGGTCTACATCGTTGGAACATTAAAATAACATACTGTCCATATCTTATTAAAAATAAACTTGATAGCATTTCAGATTTACATTGACTACAGACCATGTTTTGATTTGCTGCTCTAACTAGATTATTAAAAGACACTGATTTGCAGTCTGGTAAAGTCAAACATATACATCTTTCAGTGTCTACTGTAGTACTACTTGAAAAGGAGCAATTGTCACAATCATGTTGCCATTTATAAGAAAGGCCAAAAAGATTTTCTACATCTACTCCTTCATCTTGTAAAACAACAAGCATATACATTAGAAATTCCTGACAATCTTGCTGAATATTATGTGAAAATTGATTCAGACCAGAACATATATCTAAAACCTTTCGAATTTCAGAAACACTTTGTTGTTTTGTTCTATCACTGCTACATTTCGCAAACACAGAATTTAATAAACAACAAAGTGTTTGATCACGATTTTCAGCAATCTGTTCTTTTACAGTTTGGAGAAAGAAAACAACATTAACCACTACATTAGCATAGTAGTTGACACCAGAACTATTTTCAAACTGAAATCCAACAACATCTTTAACTGAATCCATTTCCTTTCTGCTTACAATTACTGGTTCATCTACTTTTTTTCTTTTTGCTACAACTTCACTACAATTTTCTCATTTCTTCTTTTTCGGCCTACCACACGCTTTTCAAACAGAGGATATTGAGGTAAATTTGGAGCATACTCTCTTCTTATACTATTATATTCTTTTACACAATTTAGATCTTCATTAATCTTTGTCTCATCAAAATCAATCAAGTACAATCCAGATAAAGTTCTCACTCGAGATAAAGCAACATATGCCATGCCCTCCTTGAACACAGAATTTCCAATATTCACCAAAGCAGTATCAACACTTAAACCTTGAGATTTATGAATAGTTACTGCATATAATAAAGAAACAGGAAACTGTTTTCTGCGGACATATAAATCTTTCACTAGCAAAAAGCGAGCAGAACAACGAGTGATTTGTTGTACTTCTTCAATACCATCAAATTTAATTTTTATCATTTCAATTCCATCTCTATTTTGGTAATTCACAAAATCCACAACATGACCCATTGCTCCATTTACTAAACCTCTTTCAACATGTAAATTACGTCAATTTAAAGATGCATACAGAGTCTTTTCCATACCAGCAGTTTTGGATATTGTCTTCTCTAAAGAATCCAATTTTGTTTTCAACTTTTCTGACAAAATAATAGTGGCTCCTTCATGTTCTATTTTATCAATAGCTTCCAGTTTCACAATCTCTTGATTTTCCAACTTTAACATTTTGGTGTTGAAGATTGAACATTCTTGCAGAGTTGGCATCAAGCATTTGACAGATTTGTTTTCAGCAATTTTCTTAAAAATATTCTCTGGGAGAATATTTTCCTTTGGAAACAAATTTGAAATTAATCGTGCATGTAAAGCTTCTTTGCCATGCTCAGTTAGTTTTCCAATTCTTACATCTTGTAGAATATTTTTATAATCTTCATCCTTTGCCTGTCGCATATTTTGAAGCAGTTCTGCATATTTGAAATTTAGCCATATGTTAACATTTCCAATGCTTCCTAAGCACTTCCTGGTATCTTCATGCGTAAGCATTTTAAACACTGGCTGTCCTTTCACTGGAGTTAGTTGCAGTAAATCTCCAAAAACAATGATGTGTTTGCCTCCAAATAACACATCATAGTCTGTTTTAAGAGTTTCTTGCATTCTTAAATGCACAAAAGCAAGCATTACATTTGATACCATGCTTACTTCATCAATGATAAGAAGTTTCATTTTCTTTAGTACTCTTGAAACTTCACAACAAGCACTCCAGATAGCTTGTGGTATTGTAATTTGTTATCATGCTCCACTGGCAGCATCAATAAGCGGTGTAAAGTAATTCCTTTAATGTTGTGTGCTGCCAACCCAGTTGGAGCAGTAACAACACAAGAGAGCGATGATTCCGTTGTTTTCTGCAAATATGTTGCAATCACTTTAATCAGGAAACTTTTCCAAGTTCCTGCTTCTTCACTGACATATAGTCGGATAGGCACAAATGATGTACATGAGCGCTCTTTTTTCTCATGTGATAAACCATGCTCAATTTGTTGTGTGACTTGGTCATATATTTGTCTCTGCTCAATGTTTAGTTCTTTTTCCAAATCTTCTAAATCAACTCCATCCTCCTGAACTTGTTCCATGGTTCTTTCAACTTCATCCATGGCAGTGGCAGCTTCATTTTGTATAATTGGTCCTCCTAGTGGATCCTGACCTGAATGAAGCATGAAGCAGAACTCTGACTGTCTTGAGAACTGTCTCTAGCAATCTCTGCTGCAATTGTAGCTTCTTGCTGTATTTCCTCGTTCAACATTTGCAGATAACTTGAAAAACAGGACATTCTATGGTATCTTTGGTTGCATTGAACGAATCTTCATAAGTAAGAAAATCTCCAAGTAGTTCCTCTTCTCTACGCCAAGGTTTAAAGAGTTGTAAAAGTGCTAAGTAATAAAATTCTCTTTTGTCTGGAGAATCACAACTCAATTTTCGATGATTAATCAAATGGCCTTTTCTTTGTTTTACTAAACAGCCTTCACATCCAATTACAGCATATACACCTTTATTGATGTCTTCTGTGACGTTCCTTTTAAAAATGTAGGTTTGCAGAACTTCATAGAGACAAGCGTTCTCAAGGTGAGTACTTCTATTTGGAAAGTATGTATCCAACATGTTTGTCTTCAAAATATCTGTACTGTCTGGTTCTTTCTCCGCCAAATACTCAATTTCTTGTACAGATTTTAAAACTCGGTTTCGTGTTGCAGCAAGACCTAGACTCACCCATATAATGGTTCTAGATTTGGCATATAGACTTGCTGATGACAACCGATAAGAACATTCATACGCTCCAATTTCTCGATGCGACAACATCTTTAGACTGTAACTGTATAATTTCTTGCTTAGACTCTTTTCATGTGAAATTTCTTCCCACATTTCCTTCAGTTCCGTCTATTCTGATTTTATGATGTAAGACGTCACATATCGAGCCACAGCAATAGAGTTGTCAGCCACATATTGAATATCCATGTTAGCATTCCACATGGATAAAATGACTGGGTTGTAGTCATTTATGAATTTGGATTCCTCATTTCTTTTTAGGTTGTATGTATTTTTGGGTGATTTTCTTGTCACAGTATGTCGCAGAGAAGACATAAAATTGTTGACTCTTCCTGTTGATGTTACTGGACGTGGAAATGCAAAACGACATTTTGTGTAGAACTTGTCTTTGGATTTGTATTTTCAACGACACTATTTCCCACAACGATGGCTTTGAAAGCGTAAAACTTGCTGTCTTAAATTGTTTTCGTCTGTACTTTTCGGAACAGCACATGTAGAATACTGCTCAATGAAACTCATCACTTTCTCATCTGAATCTGTTCAAATTTAGGTGCATCTTTAATCCATAGCAGCATATGTATATGAGGAGCACCTCTTGCTTGATACTCCTTTCTCCAAAAGAAATCCAACACCTCTCCAAGCGGAGGATTTTTTTTGTTTGTAATAAAAGACATCATAGCTTCAAACCTATGATTGAAATACCTGCATACATTAACTGGATCCAAAGAGCACAGTTCTCCAAGTGTCTTGAATTCAATATTTTCAATGTTTTTATTTGCCTCTCGTAGAAATTCAAGTAAGTCTTCCCAAGCATACTCAGCACAGCTAAGAGTGAGGAACCATGTAGGAGTTCCTAAGTTTCTTAGCATACATTTCAATTCCCCATGACGACGGTACCAATACTCGTTAGTACCACGCTGACATACCATGAGATTAATTCGCTGAGATTCCAAAACACTGTCTTGCAGTTTCACTTTATCCATAAAATCCCTTGCCGAAACATTTTGTAGATGTGCTCCACTTTTCAGTATATGGTTTACTGCATAGGAAAGTCCAGACAAGTCACTCTCAAACAGTAGATGGAACAAATATGGAATGCATTGATGAAACCTTGGATCTTCTGCATATAATCTTGAAGTCTGGTATTCAGATGCAGGAATTTGAACAGGTCGGTCGTCATATCGTCCACCTTCACCTGTTGGAAATAACTGTGGAAAACAACGAGCTTCTAAACTTTCTTCCCATACACTAATGGGACTTCCTTCGGCTTTTTTCATCTGAAACAAGTCAATAGCATTCCGCATTACTTCTTTGGAATGCAATGGATGAACACTATAATGTTCGTAAATTTCTTCACTTCCGGAGACATCAACTTTTTCTATTTGTCCAGCAGAGACATCAGTGTCGTCTTGTACAGTTGTTTCCTCATCTCCCACATACACATTTTTATAGTACTGATTATTTTTTACCAGATACAACGTTGCCTTCTTGACTTTTCTAACATCCACTAATTCTTGCCAGATGTTCTTACTTTTTGTCGGAACACCATTAACTAGAATAACCAGAGGTTCCTCTTCTACTTTTTCAACACCAATGGTATCAGTATTTTTCTTAAAACCTAGAGGCAAATAAACTACTCTTCCCTTTAATCCTCTCTGTAAATCTGAAGGAGGCAATTTCCCTGTCTTAGGCTCCATGCGAACAATAGCCTGAAAAGGATGCACACATTGAATCAGAATAGACTCATAGGTATTTAAATCCTTCAATTCAGAAGGAATGTCTACCAACTCCAGATTATTATGAACAGCTCTAGCAGGCATTCTGTTTTCATTTAATTTATTATAGCAATATGTACAAATACGTTGATCAGAGCCCAAATCAAAACAATTTTCAACCAACAAATAAGTTGCAAAATCCTTCCACTCATTATTATTTATCTTTTCCCTTTTTACATATAAATCAACCAATCTAGTCTGATGCTTATAATGAGTCCGTCGACAACAAACACAAGAAAAATTAGGCCTTTCACTTGAATTGACCTTAAACTTTATAATTTCGTTTTCAAAATGTTCTGCACTTAAAATCTCTACATTCTCTTCTACATTACCTTCCATTACTGTATCAACTTCTGCACTAACCTCTTTTTCACCAAAGTAACAAAACTCAATTTCATCACAAATGTTTTTGACATCTAATTCAGTTCCATGCAAAAGAGCACTGTTTAATTGTTTTAATTTAAGTGTTGGACTTTTTGCATAGTACAACCGTCTCACTAATTTCCTCACTTTATTATGATGCACTGCTAACATCCTAAAATGGTGAAAAGCACTCTGACATACTTTTCTTGAAAGACAAGCCAGTGAATGCCCTTGCAAACCTGTTTTTTCTCTCACTCTACAAGGATCTAACTCTTGTAAAATTTTCATTTTTTGTTTCACAGTTTTCTTAGTATATGTCCGTAAGAAAGTGCGAAACAAATCAATTGATTCCTGTCGGACACTACAAATACTACTACAATTCCATGTATACACTGGAGCCTTAGGACATCTCCCTAAAACTTCATCAGCTAACACCTCTTCTGTATTTCTAGGCACAATCTCTTCTTTTTCAACCGGACAACCGTCCTTCACCTCATATGCTCGACCACTGGTGTCAACTGCATGCACCAAATCATTATCCTGAAAGTAACTTTCTTCGTTAAAAAATGGCTCAGAACTTGAACTATGCTTCCATTCTCCAGAAAAAACATCACAAAAATCAGTTCGATTAATTACTCTCCTCCACTTACATTTTGATTTAAACACATTGATTATCGTATCAAGTGTACGAATTCTATTCATTACTAAACCAAACAATTTATTTTTCACTTTAAATGCTTCATCCACGATCTTAACTATGTTTCTTTTTCTTGTGAAAAGCTGTCTTTTTTTATACCTTTTTATATTTTTTAATAAATTGGAAATAATCCTGTTGTAAAACATTCGTCTACGAATGTCAGAAAATTGTTTGCTTCTTCTATTGCTTTTCAAAATATTGTCTCCTTGTACACGTCTAACAATTGTGGAAGGGCATCCTATCTTTTTCGAAATTGCACGTGTTTCATTCTTCTTATTTAAAAAATGTTTTTTTGCTTCACATTTCAATAACTTCCTGAGAAAATGTGTACTTTGCTTACCAGGAGCATTTTTCTTTTTCTCTGAAAATTTTATTTTGGTTGGTTCTTCATTTTCTTTTTCCTTAGACCTTAATTTCCTCTTATAATTTTTTGCTCTCCTTGTTTTAGAAGGCATCTTTCTCTTTGTTTGTATAGATGATTATAATATGTGGAAAACAAAAAATAACATATTATAGACCACTACATACATATTACGTAGCAATTACAATAAATAAACAATATAAACACTAGTATACAACAAAAGGCTCATTTACATTACATGTGCTTTGCTTTGTGTCAAAAACGATTTAATAATTAATGTTATATCTTGTTTATATATAGGTGGTCTGTTTTTGGCCTGTAGATACAGAGAAATAATTAGTGCAGAGACACACATACTGCTTGCAGAGACAGAGATGGTAGATTACATGTAACATCGTGCACATGTGCCTAAGATCACACCAAATCTATTGTATTTTCAATGCTTGTTTACTTTAGTTCCATCAATAAGGCATTCAGATGTGTCACACATTTGCCATATATTCTGAATGTTAGCACTCTAGTTGCTCATTATATCAAGCTTCACTCACAGTGTGATTTTAGACAGATTAATAGGATTTTAGTTATAATGTACCATGTCTATCCCTGCCGACAGTATATGTGACTCTGCCTAACATCACAATAATGGGTGAATCAAGCTTCAGTCACAGTGTGATCTTAGTCACATAATCAGAATGTTAGATATAATGTACCATGTCTGTCTCTGCCAACAGTATGTGTGACTCTGCTTAAGATCACAGTGATGGGTGAATCAAGCTTCAGTCACAGTGTGATCTTAGGCACATCATCAGAATATTAGATATAATGTACCGTGTCTGTCTCTGCAATAAGTATGTGTGTCTCTGCTCATATTATTTCACTGTCTCTACCGTCCAAAAACAGGCCACCTATATATATGCAACACATAATATTAATTGCTCATTACATATTAAAAACCTGCTCATGTGCCTAAAATAACACTATGAATGAAGCTTCATTCACCCATCAGTGTGATGTTAGGCAGATGACCAGAATGTCACATGTAATATACCATGTCTTTAAAAAACATGTACTTCCATATTTTTTAAGACATCAAATAAGCATATTCTTGAGCCAGATCCATTTCAAATGAAGCTTGACTCACAATGTCAACTTAAACACATAAGCAGCATATTAGATGTAATTTACCATCTCTGCCTCTGCAAGCAGTATATGTGTCTCTGCTCATAATATGATTCAAAAAGGGGGTGGTGATGGACAGAGTATCTGAGTTAATCAGAACACTCCTACCCAGTCAAGAGATCAGGGCTTGATCCATCACCGTTTTTTAGCTCACTGCACCATCCCAGTTCAGAACCTGGCTACATGCAAATTAGTCTGTCCCTGGCCCAGTGCATCATGGGAACAGGGCAGACCAAACTACCAAGCCAATTCTTTTCTGGAAAGGAAACAAGCTTCCGGGGACCGGTTTCTGGCATTACAGCCGTCTTCGGCCCGGCTTGCTTGAATCCTGATGGTGCAGTGAGTAAGGGACTCACATCTGAGCATACCCTTCCACACTTATGGTGGCCAAAACGATTCAAAAAGGGGGTGGTGATGGACAGAGTATCTGAGTTAATCAGAACACTCCTACCCAGTCAACAGATCAGGGCTTGATCCATCACCGTTTTTTAGCTCACTGCACCATCCCAGTTCAGAACCTGGCTACATGCAAATTAGTCTGTCCCTGGCCCTGTGCATCATGGGAACAGGGCAGACCAAACTACCAAGCCAATTCTTTACTGTAAAGGAAACAAGCTTCCGGGGACCGGTTTCTGGCATTACAGCCGTCTTCGGCCCGGCTTGCTTGAATCCTGATGGTGCAGTGAGCAAGGGACTCACATCTGAGCATACCCTTCCACACTTATGGTGGCCAAAACGATTCAAAAAGGGGGTGGTGATGGACAGAGTATCTGAGTTATACTATTTCACTGTCTCTACTGGCCAAAAAGCAGGCCACCTATATATAAGCATATATATATATACCAGACTTTTTACCAGAAAACATTTTCCATACTAAATCGTTTTTAACACAGAGCACAACCCATTTAAATTACCACTACAAAGCAAAGCAGAAATCTAACTTATTAACAAAATTCATTACCATTATATACATCATACAAAAGCACAATATGCTTCTTAAAAACTCAATATAAATATTTATAAAGTAGACTCTCACAATGTTAACATCTCTCACAGCATTGGTGGGGAGATGCATAAACACACAACTATGTCAAAGGTTGCGCACACATATTGTAAATATGTTTCTCTTTTTTTTGTATATTCTATCTCAATTTATGCCATTTAAAAAAATAATTTCCAAAAATGGATCCTTTCACATGGGGCAAGCGATAAGTGAAAGGGCCTGCGTCAGTCTTACACCTGCTGTGAGGCAGGCGCAACATTTTGACACAACAGCGTCCTAAAAGTGACGCCGTGAAATCTTATAGATTTCACTGCGTCATTTGTACAACCCTTCTTTGCGTCAATACGCCCCCTTTGCATACATTACACCTGACGCACGTATAATGTGGCACAGAGCTTTACAAAGTGACGCATCTACCTAGATGCGTCACTCTGTAAATATAACTCAACAAGGTGCAATTTTTACACCACTGCTGTGTCACAAAAAGTGACGCACCGGCGGCATAAAAGTGACGCATGGCCTCATAAATGAGGCCCTCAAGCGCACCACAGGGAAAAACAGTGTAAAAAATTGTAGAAAAAAAATAATTTCTAGCAATGCATCCTTTCACATGGGGCAATCCCATGACCTTACCTTATGTAATGTGAGAGATGTTAACATTGTGAGAGTATACCTTATAAACACACAGCTATGTCAAAGATTGTGCACACAGCTTGTAAATATACACCCAGACAAGAATATGAAATGCTGTGAGAGATCTTATCACTGTGAGAGTCTACCTTATAAACACACAGCTATGTCAAAGATTTCTTTGTCTGCCTGCATATTTACAAGCTGTGTGCACAATCTTTGACATAGCTGTGTGTTTATGCATCTCCCCACCATTTCATTTGGCTTTCTATCTGCTATTCCTATCCCTCTCCAGACATTCACTCCTTCCACCCATACTACAGGTTGCACAATGTGCTTAAAAAAAATGAGCATATTTACAACTCCAATGAAACCATTACACAATGTCTAAACCAGCATTGAATCCAAGCATAAAAAACAATTTATAAAGAAGACTACCTTATAAACACATAGCTAACATTATTGAAAAAGGTAAAAATATCATTCCTTAATTCACAGAGACACACACTATGATACTTGTAAAAATCTATAAACTCTCTATCTTTTTTTAAAAGAATCATTACTCACCTTTAAAAATGGTTTGGAAGATGTCAAACAGTGTCAGTCACAGTCAACAGATATTCTTAAGCAGAATCTCTTAACAATGCTTCCTTCACTGGGAGCCTCTCAATAATGGCACAGATTCTTTCTGATTTCAGAGCCATATTCTTGCACATAGCCAATAAAAATTATTCCCCCACAAATTCAAAACCAAACTGCACATTTTAATTGGTTGAAGATTGCAAGACTTTGAAACTCACATAACATTCACCCATCCCCCCAGTGCTCATTCACCAAGTAACCATGGTAACTCCCTCTAAAACCAACACAGAGCTCACAAGTTCATTTTACTATGTTGCAAAAAAATCCATCAAGTCTGCTTGACCTCTCAATCTACTAGCTAATGAAATGCAATGTTTCTTTAAATGACTTTTTCTCAACCATTGAAATGACTTCTTTAAAAAAAAAAAAGCGTGCACCCTAATTTTCAGTGGAGATTATTAACAAAGCTCCAATCATTTCTACTTATTCATCTGCACTGATTCTCAAACACTTTTTTTTCATAATCAAACCACCATTTCATTTCCACAACTCATCTGACTAGAAGCACACCTATCTTCACACACCTACCTTCAAAATGACAAAAGTCTGGTTTGTGGGGCATGGCTATGTCCACTGGGCTCAAAAATACGCAGCTAACAGAGGTATTTACAACCTTGATTTACCAAATGTGCACATTTTATGGATTGGACAAAGAGGATTGAGAAGTCACCAATCGATAACATTAGTAAAATCCTTTATGCATTTACCACACCCTGACCTTATAATTGTGCACTGTGGTGGCAATGACTTGGGCACTTTGACTGGGGTAGGTCTGGAAATGCTTTTAAAGGACATCTTTTGGCAATTGATGTCACTTTTTACAAAAACTGCCTTGGTATTTTCTAATATATGCCAAAGGCAAAAATGGAACTGGTCCAACCAATTTTGTCCACAGATTGAGAAAGCAAGGAAACATATAAATAAATCTGTTTCTGCTTACCTTGGAGACTATGCTATGGGTTCCATTTACCACAACAACTTGCGTTACAACATGCAAGACATCTATAGGAGAGATGGTGTGCATTTTACAAATGAGGGGAATAGAGTTTTCCTCTTGAATATAAGACTCTGCATTGGTACCTACTTGTAGGTACAAAAAACACCCAATGAACACAACAGCTCTTTTCACAGCTAACTTAACACTAAACCCTCTACATTATTTTTTTTACTCTATTTTTTTACACTGTTTTTCCCCGTGGTGCGCTCAGGGTGCGCGTACCGGAGAGCGTACCCGGGAGCGCAGCCAGCTCTTACCCCGCGAAAATTCAAAAAAACCAAAAAACGTTTTTTTGCCCTTCAGGGTCCTTCTACGCCCCCCTCAAAAAAACTAGGGGGTCAGGGGGTGTCTACTCTACCCCCTTTTAATTATATCCCCCTTTCTTTTTTCACCTCTTGTGTCTCGATTCTACCGAGACACAAAATGGCAGACTCTCCGGACTGTTTAGAATGTTGACAGACACCCGACAGCCAATCAGCTTTCCGCTCGCGCACTCCCGTAGCGCGCCGGGTGCGCTCCCCGGTACGCGTACCGGAGAGCGGACGTAGCGCACCTACAGATATATATGTGTTTTTGAAGTTAATTTTCAAAAAAACCACTGGAGCAATATTCAGCAAACATAGCAAAGGCACATCTGCGTACCAGTCCCTACAATTTTGCCAAGTTTGGCATAATTCCTTTCAGCGGTTCGGGCTGTAGACTTGTCAGACCGTCCTATGGAAATTAACATGGGAAAAACACGTTTTGGGACCCCCCTTTTTTCTCAGCCCCCACTTCATGAATTCCCCCGAAACTTTCAGAGAAAGAGCACAGCGGAGCTGGCCAAAATTTTGGAAAATTTCACACAAATTCCTCAACCGGCGCCAGAGTTATTCCCAATAGAGTGTTGCGGATTTCCTATGGTAAACAATCCTAACTATAACTACCTACTAGCGACCGCCAGTAGGTAATATATATATATATATATATATATATTCACTGAAAAAACCATAGGTTATAGACCATATATAGTTAGGAATTAGCATTTACAAAACCTTATTTTACTCACACAAAACCATTGAAATTCCATATATAGTTAGTTGCGCTAACTATATATCGCGCACCCGCAATCCACTGCTGATGATGTCACATATTACATCATTCATGACATGGTCAGTGACATCACTGATGACATCACTGATGACATCTCAAATGACATCACTGATGACATCACTGATGACATCACTGATGACATCACTGATGACATCATCCAGTGACTGTGTGTTTCTGTAAAGTTTAAATATGTTTGATATATTGAAGAATGAGTGGATGTATAAGTGTCTGGATGAAGGATTTAGTAGGTGCGTGACTGACTGTATGAGTGAGTGAATAAATGTGTCATACTAAATGCATGGGTTAGTGACTAAACTGTCTGAATGTGTGCATCAGTATGTCTGCTGTGATGTAAACTGCTGCATGTGTTGATCATTAGCTATACGAGAGGCTATATGTGTTATTGATTGGTTGCCCAAGTATTTGTATGGGAGATTGAGTTTGTGTGGGGGTGGCTGGGAGGTGTGTGACTCTATGCATAGATGTGTGAGCAGTTGATTCACTAGGTGTATGAGTTCAAGAGTGCATGTGGAAACAGCTACATGGGCGGTTGACTGTGTGCATGAGTGTATTGATGAGTGAATGGATATCTCAATGCTACATGTCATAGAAAGTACATATGTAAAACACAGTACATGTGAGAGTTGGCATATATAAATAACTGTGCATGAGAGCCACTGAATGTGTGAGTGGCTGTATGGATCATTGTGAACTTGTATCAGGGATTGTATAAGAGAGTAAATATGTGTTAGTATATGTTTGAATAAGTAAGGTGTGTATAACTGTATAGTTGAGGAAATGGAGGTGAGATTGTTTCTTTGCATGACTGACTAGGTGTGTGAGTAACTCCATGGATGAGTGACAGTGTGTGAGTGTCTGTATACACTGAGTGTATCTAAGGTTATATTAGAGTCTGAAGAGGTTCATCGTATTAGCACAAGAATGATGTCAAATGAGATGTCATCAGTGATGTCATTTGAGATGTCATCAGTGATGTCATCAGTGATGTCACTGACCATGTCATGAATGATGTAATATGTGACATCATCAGCAGTGGATTGCGGGTGCGCGATATATAGTTAGCGCAACTAACTATATATGGAATTTCAATGGTTTTGTGTGAGTAAAATAAGGTTTTGTAAATGCTAATTCCTAACTATATATGGTCTATAACCTATGGTTTTTTCAGTGAATTTTCAAGGTTTTGTAAATGCTAATTCCTAACTATATATGGTCTCTAACCTATGGTTTTTTCAGTGAATTTCAATGGTTTTTTAATAGCAAATATCATAAGCTGTCGAATGTCAAGTACGTGGTAAGTAAAAACATTTTCGTGTTTATGCACACTGATCTGCTTTGAATGCTGCCCCCCCCCCTCATTTCTATTAGGAGTACTCTCTCTTTGCAGATAGTGAAGGGTAGTTAACGCAGGCCTTTGCCCCCGTTGTAATCCGTCGTGCCTGCTTCTCTCTCCATTTGATTCATTGTTATCCAAGCATTTACTGTTTTAGAATTGGTTCTCTTTGGTTCATTCTCTATTTACAAACAAGCACAGAGTCGCAATACTCTGTTTAGTCTTTGCAGATAGTGAAAAATCGTGTAAAAAAACAAAAGGAATCGAACAAAATCAGTAGGCCACTAATGGGATCTCTTTTTGACCTCGCTAAAATAGAAACATTAGGAACAACCCCGCATGATTGCTCGTGGAATGGCCACGACGGAGCTACGAGATGGTGGTGCCAGCTTCAGTCTGAAACATCCAGAAACACTGTAGACTACCAATTCGATCAGTTCCGGTAGCGCCCCAACGTGACCCGGTAGAGAAGAACTTGCCCTCCCCTCTTTAACTGATGGTTCTTGTTGCCTGTCCCTTCTGTTTTCATTTAACAGAACTATTTAGCCTGCTGAAAGGGGTTGTGTTCCGACCGCTGGTTGGTGGAGACATTTTGACTATATTCTGGACCTGCGTTGTCGCGTAATGCGTCATATGACGCGCCACGTTAGCGCATCCGGAAGTGCTCCGATGCGCGAAGCGCAGCTTCCCGGAAGCGATCCGGGGCGCGGCGCGCAGCGCGTAACGTAAGCATAACAGGTCATGTGACTTGTTAATAAAACTTTTCATTGGTTCATTTTACTTTTCTTATTCTAATGATGAAAGGCTTGGTCATATGACCTAAAAATTACACTTTTTATTACTTTCGAACATTATTTCTTCTTAAACATATATGTTATAATGTTCCAGGCTAATGTACTTTCCCGGAAAATTTACAACTGTCCTGCAAGTAAAATATATTCCTTTTTCGAGAAAAAGGGCGTTTCTTCGTCCCATGACGGAGCCGTTGAGCAAAAGAGGCTCCGCCTGCTGTCTTAGTCGCCGATACGCCTGAATATCAGATTCTTATCGATCACTTTATGTTGCAGGAGTAGAAAACACAACAGCCCTTGACCATTTATCTTTACTGCGTTCCTGCGTATTATACCTTTTACCCTTCATGTAATTGGACTGCTTTATTTCACTTGCCTTTTACTGATTCGAAAACAGTGACTTTTATTAAAAACTTTACCAATGTAAATACTACTACCATGTTTTCTTTTAAAAACCTTTATTGTGAAAATGTCAGTATACAAATACGGGCCTATAACCACGTGGGTCGGCCACGGAGCAAACTGTAATCGTATATGATGAGGAGACATATACACTTTAGAGGAACATAACGGGCGGGCCATTAGGTTGCAAGAACTAACGTGTCTAACAGTTGCGGAATCGGTGGACGTACATTTTATAATTAAAATACGACAGGGCCAGTTACAATAAAATTATTTAGATATACATTTGCGGGCAAGTACCATGGGTGACGTTAATTCGAACTTTCAATAGTACAGTAATCAATAACACATCAAAACTTAATATCAATAGGGATGTCGAAATATTCAATCAATTCTCGTCCCCGCCCGCCATGTGCTTCAAGACTGCATGCATATCTCGTGATATCAAGGTTGTGCAACCAGTACACAACAAGGAGTTACGAGTCCTAATTATTCCGGCGCCATTTTGGGCGAGGACGGGCAGGTCCAGGATATAGTCAAAATGTCTCCACCAACCATCGACTATGATGATGTTCATAAGCTGTATTTATTAGAGTAACACTCATCTATCCACATGAAATTAATTTGCCACAATCTAAACATGTCATTTTAATCTTTCCAAAGTTCTTCTGAATATTTGGGACCGTTTCCCTTGCCTCTGATGCTGTCAGTGCCACTTCTTTGGTGAATGTACTGGCAGGTCGGGGGTTGTCCTCCAAATCTCTCTTTTGTGCACCCCTATAATTAATCGGTGCCACCTCTCCATATGACGATGCATGGTATAATTACCATAACTATATTTTTTTTCGGTTCCTCTGGGGAGTACATCGTGGCAGATGAGGCAGGTAACGTACCGGGCATTTACCTTTTTTGCATGTAGAGGAAAGGAAAAAAAATTCGAGCGTCCGAGTTCTAAGGTGTCCCAGGGCCATTTTAGTGGACCAGGCCCAAATCCAAAGAACAGGCCGCCATTTTGAGAGTCCTGTTGCAGCCGCCTGTCGCTGTAGCAGCAAGAGCGGGCGAAACTCAGCTAGACGGGGCTGCACTGCAGATGAAGTGCGTCAACCTGGAGAGGCGGGAGAGGCTCGTTTGCGTCGCCTCCCCCCCCCCCTTCGGGCACCCCACGCCGTCTTTCGGCGCAGCATTGTAGGATGGCCACACCAGTGCGGCAACTTGCTAGACACCACCTCGGTGCCATCCGGATCTCGGTGCCCCACTGCAGATGAAGTGCCTCCACATGGAGAAGCGGGAGAGGCTCGTTTGCGCCGCCTCCCCCCCCCCCTTCGGGCACCCCACGCCGACTTTCGGCGCAGCATTGTAGGATGGCCACACCAGTGCGGCAACTTGCTGGACACCACCTCGGTGCCAACCGAATCTCAGCGCCTTGTGGTGTCTTCCATTCCGAAAATATTGTTGGCAGCATTTTAAAAGGAAAGATAAACAGCCGTTTGTGGCCCTCACTACACCGTTCTCCTAGTGAGTCTCACATTGTTACATTTAGGAAGAATGTTGAAGAGTAGTATGTTGAAAATCTGAAGCCATTGTTCTACAAACTCTCAACCAGCCTTGGATGGAAAAATCCTGAAGAATGTACAAACTGAAAGCCAGTTTTTGTCTGTATAGCATCAGCAGCAACGCTTGAGTCAGCTTTGTGTGAAGCCGCCATTTTGATTCATTCAATAGCGTCCCCCTGCACACATTCATGGACCTGGTCGTGTCTTCAGGTCAAACGGATTGTGGGACAAGATGCACAAAGGAAAAGGAAAAAAGTTCCACCGGACCCTGAGAGGCGGCCGCCTATGTCATGGGCGATCTTAGGCCACACCAGGGCAATAGTGAAGCTGCAGCAGGTGCAAATAAGCTTCAGACAGTGTTACAAGCGCTGCTCGGAACTCTCAACTATGACACCACCTCGGTGCCATCCGGATCTTGGCGCCTTGTGCTGCCTTCGGCCTATTCGCACATCGGTCCGCTACTGACGCCACCTCACAGGCCAACGGGGCACCCCACGCCGTCTTTCGGCGCAGCATTGTAGGATGGCCACACCAGTGCGGCAACTTGCTAGACACCACCTCGGTGCCATCCGGATCTCGGCGCCCCACTGCAGATGAAGTGCCTCCACATGGAGGGAGAGACTCGTTTGCGCCGCCTCCCCCCCGCTTCTCAGAACTCTCAACTATGACACCACCTCGGTGCCATCTGGATCTTGGTGCCTTGTGCTGGTTCCGGCCTATTCACACATCGGTCCGCTACTGACGCCACCTCACAGGCCAACGGGGAGCCCCATGCCGACTTTCGGCGCAGCATTGTAGGATGGCCACACCAGTGCGGCAACTTGCTGGGCACCACCTCGGTGCCATCCGGATCTTGGCGCGTTGTGCTGCCTTTGGCCCTATTCACACATCGGTCCGCTACTGACGCCACCTCACAGGCCAACGGGGCACCCCACGCCGTCTTTCGGCGCAGCATTGTAGGATGGCCACACCAGTGCGGCAACTTGCTAGACACCACCTCGGTGCCATCCGGATCTCGGCGCCCCACTGCAGATGAAGTGCCTCCACATGGAGGGAGAGACTCGTTTGCGCCGCTACCCCCCCGCTTCTCAGAACTCTCAACTATGACACCACCTCGGTGCCATCTGGATCTTGGTGCCTTGTGCTGGTTCCGGCCTATTCACACATCGGTCCGCTACTGACGCCACCTCACAGGCCAACGGGGAGCCCCATGCCGACTTTCGGCGCAGCATTGTAGGATGGCCACACCAGTGCGGCAACTTGCTGGGCACCACCTCGGTGCCATCCGGATCTTGGCGCGTTGTGCTGCCTTTGGCCCTATTCACACATCGGTCCGCTACTGACGCCACCTCACAGGCCAACGTGGTACCCCACGCCGACTTTCGGCGCAGCATTGTAGGATGGCCACACCAGTGCGGCAACTTGCTGGACACCACCTCGGTGCCATCCGGATCTTGGCGCGTTGTGCTGCCTTCGGCCTATTCGCACATCGGTCCGCCACTGACGCCGCCTCACGTGCCAACGGATTTTCTACGCTTTTTATAACCCTATGCCGCATAACAGGTCATGTGACTTGTTTATAAAACTTTTCATTGGTTCATTTTACTTTTGGTTTCCTAATGAGGAAGGCTTGATCATATGACCTAAAATAACACTTTTCATTGGATTAAAACATTTTTTTTTCCCAAACGATGAAAGCCCCACCTTGTTTCTGGATGTTTCAGACTGAAGCTGGCATCAGCATGAAAGCACCACCATCTCGTGGCTCCGTCGTGGTCATTCCGCGAGCAATCATGGCAGCCGCTCCCCACCGGAAACCTGCAGGAGTCGGGGGCCCCCAAGACTTTTGTAGAATCTTCAAGGCTGAGGGGACGCTTTTGAGAATGGGGTCCAAGACCTAGCAGACAAGCGTCCGAGTTCCAAGGTGTCCCAGGGCCATTTCAGTGGACCAGGCCCAAAAAGGAAAGAGCCTGCCGCCATTTTGAGAGTCCTGTGGCAGCCGCTTATCGCTGCACCGCAAGAGTGGGCGTAACTCAGCTGAATGGCGGATTTTGGCACAGTGTACCAAAAGCGGGCGGAATGGCAACTGAAACGGTAAAGGGGCACCCCACTACAGCAGACAAGCCTCCACCTGGGGAGGCTTGTTCACGCCGCCTCACCCCCCCCTCCCCCCGGGGCGCCCCACGCCGTTATTCGGAGCAGCATTGTAGGATACCAAAACCAGTGCGGCAACTTACTGGACATCACCTGGGTGCCATCCACATCTCAGCGCGTTCTGCTGCCTTGGGACTATTCGCACAACAGACCGCTACTGACGAGGCCTCCCCCCGCACCCCCCGGGACGCCCCACGCCGTTTTTCGGAGCTGCATTGTAGGATACCCAAAACCAGTGCGGCACCCAGGTAACATCACCTGGGTGCCGTCCAGAACTCAGCACGTTGTGCTGCCTTGGGACTATTCGCACAACAGACCGCTACTGACCATTGTTGCTTCTTTTTTCTAAAAAATGTTTAAATGTATTTACTGTTTTTGTTGCGTTGTATATATTTATAAGTTATTAAAGTTTTATAATCCTACTACTTTGTTGGAGTGCTATATATTTTTAATGTGACACATAATTGTAAAAACTTTGATGTACAAAGAGGCATCCCTGGAATCTTCCGCTTCAGGCTGGGTCCCCTCCCCAATCACAATACAGGATGGTTTTCAGATAGTAGGAACGCGTGTGGTGTGACGGATCTCATCGGGTGGGGGCCTTGATCTACTGTAACTCCTTTGAAGAGGGGTGATTCTTTACAGCTGGAGCCATAAACTACATCTGCAGGGCTAGGTGATAATCTGGGACCGGCCTGGACAATCGGACACATAGGAAGAGGAGTGTCAGAGGGTGCGGTAGTGAATAGGGCGAAAGGGAGGTGTCGGGCGGGCACAGGGTGTGATTCTCAAGGAAGAGCAGCGCAGATGGGGGGAGGTTTATTGCCCATGCATAAGACAGAGAGCGGGGGTGACCAGTGCCTGGGGGAGATGCTTGCAAGGGTGGGGATCCATGCTAAGGATCCACAGCGTGCAGAGAGTGGGTCTGGTCAAGGCATCTAAAATGGCTGCCGTGCACGACAAAAGTGTGGCATTTGAAAAAAGGCAAGATGGCGCAGACAATGTTTTTCAACACTTTCTGATTTCCTTCAAATCGAACGTTAACAGACGTTATCTCTCCCACACTACCGGTCCCCCTGGGCTTAAACGCCGAGATAGTAGGGACTACATCCCGTGGAGATAGGCCGAGACGTCACTCGGCAGAAAAAAAAAAAAAATCAAAAAAAGTCTATAAACATACAATAAGTTAAAAGTCAATCATTCTTGTTTCCTTGTAGTACGCTCCCCAGACCGCTTCCCGGTTCGCGAACGGGGCGCACCCCACGAAAAAAAAACGTTTTTTGGGGTTTTTTTTTGCCCCGCGGGGCCCTTTTAAAGCCTCCACATCGAACCTAGGGGGTCAGGGAGGATCTACTATGCCCCCTTATGGTCATTTGCCCCTTCGCTTTGGCCTCCTCTTGTCTCTCGATCCTACCGAGAGACAAGATGGCGGCCGCTACGGACTGTTTGGAATGTTTACAGACACCGGAGAGCCAATCAGCTTCGCTTCGCAAAGCTCCGTAACGCGAAAAGTACGCGAAACGGAGCGCTACCCGGGACGCTGTCACAGATATATATCTTTTTTTGAACGTTAATTTCTCAAAATCCACTGGAGCACATATATTGAGACCTAGCAAAGGCACATCGGGCTACCAGTCCCTACAATTTTGCCAAGTTTCGTGCAAATCCATTCAGCCGTTCGGGCTAAAAGTGAGGCCAACCGCCCTATGGAAATTAACATGGGAAAAACACGTTTTGGGACTCCCCTTTTTTCTCGGCCCCCCCTTGACGAACTCCCCCCAAATTTTCAGGGGCTGCTCAGAAACAAAATGTTCCATTTTCCTGAAAATTTCAGCCAATTCCGTCCACAAACGCCAAAGTTATTAGACATAGAATTTTCAAAAATCCCATAGGGAAAAAATCCTAACTATATATACCTACTGGCGATATATATTACCTACTGGCGGTCACCAGTAGGTATATATAGTTAGGATTTTTTCTCTATGGGATTTTTGAAAATTCTATGTCTAATAACTTTGGCGTTTGTGGACGGAATTGGCTGAAATTTTCAGGAAAATGGAACATTTTGTTTCTGAGCAGCCCCTGGAAATTTGGGGGGGGTTCGTCAAGGGGGGGCCGAGAAAAAAGGGGGGTCCCAAAACGTGTTTTTAACATTGAGTTTTCCATAGGGCGGTCTGTCGCACTTTTAGCCCGAACGGCTGAATGGATTTGCACGAAACTTGGCAAAATTGTAGAGACTGGTAGCCCGATGTGCCTTTTGTAGGTCTCAATATATGTGCTCCAGTGGATTTTGAGAAATTAACATTTAAAAAAAGATATATATCTGTAACAGCGGACTGGGCAGCTCCCGGTTCGCGGACCGGGGCGCGTACCAAAACTTCGCGTAGCGAAGCTGATTGGTTATCCGGCGTCTGTAAACATTCCAAACAGTCCGGAGCGGCCGCCATCTTGTCTCTCGGTAGGATTGAGAGACAAAAGGAGGCCAAAACAAAGGTGGAAATAACCATAAGGGGGCATAGTAGATCCTCCCTGACCCCTTAGGTTTAATGTGGAGGCTTTAAAAGGGCCCCGCGGGGCAAAAAACAAAAACAATTTTTTTTTGTTTTTTTGCGTGGGTAGCGCTCGGTCCGCGAACCGGGAAGCGTTCTGGGCAGCGTACTGCAATGAAAAATGAATGATAGACTTTTCAAATGCTGTATGTTAATTGATTGTTGGTTTTGTTGATTATTTTTTTTTTTTTTTTTTTTTTTAAGCATTTTTTATTGTGTTTCATAATTTATTAAACTTTCTAACATTTCATTGTCAGAAATTTCATAATTATCATGGAATATACATTGTAGTCTCTGAGGTTGTAAAATATCCTCATTTGCAAGGAGGTTATCTACTGCTTGTACACATTGCAGTAGTTCTTGGTCCCAAGTTTCATCCATAAATTCAATCTCATTTGGATCAATGATTTCTGTGTTGGACTCTGGAAGGACAATTTCAAATGAAATTTTTTGTTCACTTTCCATTTTCCCTGAAATTTGCATAAAAAAAATATATATTAGTAGAGGTAGGGCACTGTTGGGATTAATTTTAGATAGGCAGTTTTTAACAGTGAATTTATCTTTGGGCAGTGTATAGTATCAGAGTGGAAGTAGGAATATAAAAAAGTGTATCTAAATTTATAAGTACTACAGAGGGATAGTATATAACTAACAGAAAAAGTTTGCCATATTAACTTAAAGTGCACAATATACTTCAGTTTTAAAAATAACAACTTACCTTTAAAAAGAAGTTGAAGTTATTAATGAAAATCCTATTGAAATGTACACCAGGAAGTAGTAGTCAAAATGGCTGTGTTTCCTTCTCTTCCTTTATATATATTCGGGTACATAACCAATCAAATGTCAGGTAAAAAAAGTAGAAAATGAAAGTAACATTTTAATTGGTTGTCAATTCCAACACTTCAGATGTGTTTTGTGAAGTAATTTACCTCACGGTATTTAGAGAGGTCTACAGGCTAAATGGCTAAATGGAATTCCAATCAAATTTGTGAAAATGGTAGGGATTGGTATGTAGTATGAGCTAATCTATATTTGGTGAAATTGTCTCAAGTGGCTTTTGTGTGAACTACTTTCCCACCTTTTTTGATGGTGCGCTTCCCAGGGAGCGACCCGGTACGCGAACCGTTGAGCGCCCCGGTTCACGAACCTTAAGCGTTCCGGGAGTCCACCATTTTGTGTTTCGGTCGAATTAAGATACAAGATGGAGGGCAAATAATGTTCAGAATGGGTAGAAGGGGGCACGGTAGAGTTATCTTGACCCCCTAGGTTTTCTGAGGGTGGCTGAGGAGGCTTATATGTGCGAAAAAAAACATTTTTAAAAAAAATTTTGCGAGGTTAGCTCCCGGTTCGCGTACCGGGTAGCGGCCCCGGTAGCGTATTTTGTTGAAAATTAGTGAAAAATGTTAGAGTTAAATAATAATTGTGAGTGATCAGATGTAGGGTAGCTCTGAGAAGAGCTTTTGGGTTTATGGTACATTTAGGTACTTATAAGTAGGTACCAATGCACATTCTTAAATTCAGAGTGAAAATTCTGTTGCCCTCATCTGAGAAGTGAACTCCATCTCCTCTGTAGATATCTTGCATGTAGTAACGCAAGTTATTGTTGTACAGGGAGCCCATTCCATGGTCTCTCATGTAAGCTGAAACAGATTTGTTTACATGCTTCCTCGACTTCTCAATTTGTGGACAAAATTGGTTTGACCACCTCCATTTCTGTCTTTGGCATATATTTGAATATACCAAGGCAGTCTGAGGAAAAAGTGCCATTAATTGCTCAAAGGTGTCCTTTAAAAGCATTTCCAGACCTACACCAGTCAAAGTGCCCAAGTCATTACCTCCACAGTGCACAATTAACAGGTCAGGTTTGGGCAAATGCATAAAGGTTTTCACCAATGGTATCAATTGGTGACATTTTAATCCTCTGTGGCCAAACCACTTAATTTCCACATCTTGTAAATTGAGGTTAGGTAAATTCCTGCTTTCAACGTACCTTTGAGCCCAGTGAATATAACTATGACCAACAATCCAGACAGAAAACATGGTGAGAGAAGGTTCTCCTGCAGTCAGATGAAGTGTGGCAATGAAATGGCAGTTGAAAAAATGAGAGTTTGAAATGAAAAAAACTGTGGAGTTTCTGTGTTCATGAAGCAGTAACAGTGATTGGTGGATTTTGATTGCTGAAAACAAAAAGTTAGGGTGCACGGATGTGTTCTTTGAAAGATGTATTTTGAGTGGTCAATAAAAAATCATTAAATGAAAGAATGCACTGGATATGCAGGTGCACTGAGAGTTCAGAGTTCAATTGCAACATTGTTGTGTGAACTTGCAAACAACAGAGTTCTTCCAGGAGGTGGTTGCCATGCAGATAAAGCAGAAAGGGCAGAGGGGGGATGGGTTTTCATTTGAAAAAAGTGAGGGAAGACTTTTGATTGGGTGACATGAGAGATATGTGTGAAGAATTACAGCATTTCTGTGCTTTTCATAGCTGCAGACTCTGGAGTGCATACCTTTTGCTCTGCTGCAGACAAATTGGTGTGTTTCTGAGACTGTTTTCAAACTCAAAGTATTTGCTAAGGTGAGAAAATATTTCTTTACTTTAGATAGAGAATAGTGTGCTTTAAGGAGAAAATTATGATTTATGTGGCGCAAATTGCTTGTAAATATGCTCTCACATGTGTATGGAAAATTTTGATTTTGAATGTTTGTGTTACATAGCCATGTTAAAAGTGACCCAACCATGCTGGAAAGGCAATCAAAAAATGCTTTCATGTGTTTTATTGACATTTTAAGTCATTTTCCCATGTGCAGTGTTTAGAAATTATGATTTGAAAATCGTTTTTGGGGAAAAGGAATTGTTTTTAAAATCATGACAAGGAGATAATGGTGTATACTTCTTTATAAGGCTATTGACTGTCCCTGATGTTATTTTTCTCATTTTAGTGTAAGACCTTTCTCTGTGGCGCAAATTGCTTGTAAATATGCTCCCACATGTGCATGGAAAATTTAGAGTTTGAATGTTTGTGTTACATAGCCATGTTAAAAGTGACCCTACCATGCAGGGAAGCCAATCAAAAAACGCATTTATGTGTCTTAAGGACATTTTAAGTAATTTTCCCATGTGCAGTTTTTAGAAATTATGATTTGAAAATCGTTTTTGGGGAAAAGGAATTGTTTTTAAAATCATGACAAGGACATAATGGTGTATGCTTGTTTATAAGGCAATTGACTGTCCCTGATGTTATTTTTCTCATTTTAGTGTAAGACCTTTCTCTGTGGCGCAAATTGCTTGTAAATATGCTCTCACATGTGTATGGAAAATTTTGATTTTGAATGTTTGTGTTACATAGCCGTGTTAAAAGTGACCCAACCATGCTGGAAAGCCAATCAAAAAATGCTTTCATGTGTTTTAATGACATTTTAAGTCATTTTCCCATGTGCAGTGTTTAGAAATTATGATTTGAAAATCGTTTTTGGGGAAAAGGAATTGTTTTTAAAATCATGACAAGGACATAATGGTGTATGCTTCTTTATAAGGCAATTGACTGTCCCTGATGTTATTTTTCTCATTTTAGTGTAAGACCTTTCTCTGTGGCGCAAATTGCTTGTAAATATGCTCCCACATGTGCATGGAAAATTTAGATTTTGAATGTTTGTGTTACATAGCCATGTTAAAAGTGACCCTACCATGCAGGAAAGCCAATCAAAAAACGCTTTTATGTGTCTTAAGGACAATTTAAGTAATTTTCCCATGTGTAGTGTTTTGAAGTTATGATTTGAAAATCGTTGTTGAGGTAAAGGAATGTTGTTAAAATTTATGTGCGCCATATGCCCCCAAATTTCTTTTTCAGGGGTGCAGCAGGGTGTTCTTGAGATACCCCTGCACGCTTGAAAAAAATCCTATTTTGTGATGAGCTAATTGCTAATCACAAATTGCAACCTTCATTCCTATGAGCCTCCTAGCCCATGGAAATGAATGGTTAATTTGCAATTAGCAATTTGCTCATTGCAAATTAGGAATAGTAAGGATTTGCTATTTATTCCTTAAAATTTGGTATTTAGGAAATGCAAAATAGTTTGATGGTACATATGGTGGTTCATCTGTAACAAGATAAGAAGCTTAGGGATACATTTATGATGACTAGCGCAATAAAGTGCACATTACTTACTTCATTGGTAGGCCTTTACATGTATTATCTCCTCTGTATTCTTCATCAAGCGTAACTTTAATCTGCAATCCTGAGTAGGCCTCACCTTAAACAAACCTCTGGATAGGACACACTTTATTGTCATCCTGGATTAATCATTTAAAATGGTAGGGACAGATTTATGATAGGTGTATGCCTCTTTTGTGCCACTGTGCGTCACTTTTATGATGCAGCGGTGGTGCAAAAGATTTGCTATGAGGCGACAACATTACAAATTGATACATTTAGGCAGATATGTCATGGTGTAAAAAAAACGTACCACATAAAACCCAAGCAGCAGTGATGCAAAAGATGCACCATGCCGCAAGACAGGCCTCACTTGGGGCCATATGTATGAAGGTAATTAGCATTTGCAAAGATCAAAATTCTACGAATTTCGGCCTTTGTGAATGTTAATTAGACAAATGGTATGTATCAAACAAGTTTGATGCAAAATAAGGAGTAGCAAAATTTGCTATTCCTTATTTTGCAATTGCACTGAAGGATTTGCAAATTTTGTGACTACGTGAATGCAATGTATCAAACAAAAACTATGTAAAAAATGACATTAAGGATTTGGAAACTATTGTGGTAAATTGGTGGTAATTTGTGAATTCTTTTCAAAAAGCTTTTTTTCAAAAAAACAAAAGGTGCCATATGACGCCAACACATGCCCTTAGGGCATGTATGTGTGCCATATGCCCCCAAATTTCTTTTTCAGGGGTGCAGCAGGGTGTTCTTGAGACACCCCTGCACCCTTGGAAAAATTCCTAATTTGTGATGAGCAAATTAGTAATCGCAAATTAAACCTTCATTCCTATGAGCCTCCTAGCCCATGGAAATGAATGGGTAACTTGCAATTAGCAATTTGCTCATCGCAAATTAGGAATGGTAAAGAATCGCTATTTATTCCTTAAAATTCGCTATTTAGGAAATGTAAAATATTTTGATGATACATATGGCAGTTCATCTCTAACAAGATAAGAAGCTTAGGGATACATTTATGATGACTGGCGCATCACCAGGGATGTGACAGTCATCCTGCGCCGCTGTTCCGCCACCCATGGTGTGCTGCATTTACAATGCGGCGCAGCATGGGGCAAAAATGGCACAGATGCGTGACGCATATGTGCCGTAAAGGTGGCGCATTGCTGGAGTTGTATTGCAAGTGCGATGCAGCTCCAGCAAGGCTCAGGGGTGCCGCATCTCCACAATGCTGCGTCAAGACCTATGCCAGCTTCAAGCAGGCGCAGGGTTTTGACGCAGCTTTCTCCTATCTGATTGTAAATGCGGCACACCATGGGTGGCAGAGCAGTGGTGCACGTTAACTGGTGCATGCCTGGGGATGTGCCATTTAATATAAATCTGCCCCTTTACATTTAAGTATGTGCAGGGGACACAGAGTCGGTGAGGCTTATCCAAGGTTAAGAAGAGATGAGTCCTGTTCAGTGAATAATTAGACATAGGCTTCACCTGCTCAGCATTGCTGGACATGGCTAAATAATAGCTGCTAAATGTTAATCTTGTTAAACAATTTTACTATTATAATCTCTGAGATTTGTCTCTTACTCTGCAACATCTCATTGTTGTTATCTTTCTTTAAAGATAAAGACAACCTCAACATGAGCGACAATCTGCAATCAGTTGATTTTGACCTCATCATTGAACTTGTAATTGAAACATCAGTGGATGTTGATCCTTTGGATGATTTAAATCCTGAGGATGAAGAAGAGCGTGATGAGGATGCAGATTTGTCCGAACTATATGATATAGGATGGGAAGCTGACCTGCTTGAGCCTTTGGAAATATAAACATTTATTTTTAAATTTTATAATTAATAAAAAGTAAAAAGGTAAACCGTTTAATTTAAAAATAAAGACACCTTCAAAAACAGGTTATGTGTAGTGTCTTCAATAAAATATTAAAATATGTTCATAAAATTAGATCAGATTCACATATAAAATAGCATAGGTAACATAAATATAAATGTCATTTCTTTTCTGGTATTTTTGTATTGTAAGATTGCCAATGACTAAAAAATCTTCAAATTAAAATGTCAAGTAGTGTGTTAAGTTTTTGATCACTGTTACTGATTTACTGTTTGGTAATAATGTTTATTAACATTTTTTATTATATTTTTCCTCAGATTCAACTGCAGATCATTTCAAGATTTCACCATGCCTACAATACAAAGACAGATAAAGGCTGCAAAACGTCAAAGACAGCAGGTGAAAACAAAAACCCAGCAGTCCTCTAACAAAAAGATTTCTCAAGCCACGAAGAAAGCACCGGGTAAGAGCTCTAAATATTTCATAAGAAATATTTGTAATAAAAAAAATATTACTACAGAAAATGTTTCAGTCCATAACACGAGAAGGAAATCAAATGGAAAGAAAAGGACAATGAAAAATGTTACTGCTAGAGCAAGAGATAAATCTGTGCATGATAGTAGAAGGAAACAACAGTTTAGGGAGATTCGTAAACGAATGTTCCGCAACAGGATAATTGGCAATTTGTTAAAAAATATTAAGAAAGGTCAACAGAAACTAGTTTTTTATAAGAGAAAAACAAAAGTTGAGAAAGTTATTGATCAGGCATTTGAAATTAAACGTAAGTTATTTATTTTGATAATCAATAGAATTAGGAAGCTAAACAAGGCAATTTTTGATTTCAAAAGAAATAGTAGATGGAAGAGAATAGTTAATCGTAGTCATTTTTGTGAAGTTTTTTCTGGAGAATGGATGCATAGTTCAAGCTGTGAGGCATTTTTTAATGAGGAGAGTTATTTCCAGGATAATGATTTGGTGCATGCAGTTGACACCAGTGGTCGTGCTTATGAAGTGAAAGATGGTTGTCCAGTTGAAAAAGAAAAACTTGTGACAACAGAGGCAGAAGAGGTGTTAGGTAATGAGGTTTTAGGAAGACGTGCTAAGGGTCCTGTGTACACCTGGAAGTGTAGTAGTATTTGCAGTGTGCGACAGGATTCCATCAATTTGCTTTGTGATTTTGTACGGTCATTTAACAAAAAAAGTTTGAAGCAGAAAATGATGTTGTTGCAAGAATTAGATCCTTGCAGAGTAAGAGAAGTGACAGGTTTGCATGGTCATTCACTGGCTTGTCTTTCCAGGAGAGTATGTCAGAGTGTTTTTCATCATTTCAGGATGCTAGCAGTGCATCATAACAAAGTGAGGAAATTAGTTAGAATGTTGTATTATGCTAAGAGTCCAGCAATTATGCTGAAACAATTATGCGCTGCTCTTTTGCATGGTTCTGAAATAGATGTGAAGAATATGTGTGAAGAAATTGAGTTTTGTTACTTTGGAAGTAAAGAGGAGAATGTTGAAATTGAGCAAGAAGTAGAGGGTCATGTGGAAGATAGTGTACAGGTTTCCAGTACAGATAATTTCCAGAGGGAAATTGCGACGTTTGAGGTGAAATCAAGTGAGAGGCCTAATTTCACTTGTGTGTGTTGTCGACGCACTTATTATAAGAATCAGACTAAGTTAGCGGATTTATATGCAAAAAGTGAAAGGGAAAATAATAGTGAATGGAAGGATTTTGCAACATACTTGATGGTAGAAAATTGTTTTGATTTGGGATTGGATCAACGTGTGTGTACTTATTGTTGTAACAAATTAAAACAAAACCAGATGCCTGCTAGAGCAGTTCATAATAATCTGGAATTGGTTGAGATTCCTTCTGAATTGAAGGACTTAAATACTTATGAATCTATTTTGATTCAAAGTATCCATCCCTTTCAGGCTATTGTAAGAATGGAGCCAAAGACAGGGAAATTGCCTCCATCAGATTTACAGAGAGGATTAAAGGGAAGAGTTGTTTATTTGCCTCTAGATTTCAAAAAAAACATTAACACAATTGGAGTAGAAAAAGTGGAAGAGGAACCTCTGGTTATCTTAGTTAATGGGGTTCCGACAAAGAATAAGAAAATATGGCAAGATTTAGTAGATGTTAGGAAAGTCAAAAAGGCAACATTGTATTTGAAAAAAAATAATAAATACTACAAGAATGTATATGTTGCAGAAGAGGAAGTAAGTGAGGAAGAGGATAGCGATTTGTGTGCTGGTCAAATTGAGAAAGTAGAACCCTCTACTAGTGAAGAAATATATGAACATTATAGTGTTCATCCTTTGCATTCCAAGGAAGTCATGGGGAATGCTATTGAGTTGTTTCAAATGAAACAAGCCAAAGGGAGTCCCATTAGTGTTTGGGAGGAAAGTTTGGAAGCTCGGTGTTTCCCACAGCTTTTTCCAACAGGTCAGGGAGGAAGATATGATGAGCGACCTCATCAAATTCCTGCTTCTGAATACCGGACTTTGCGATTGTATGCAGGAGATGCTAGGTTTCGACAATGCATTCCTTATTTGTTTCATCTCCTGTTTGAAAGCGATCTGTCTGGACTGTCATATGCAGTGAACCACATCTTGAAAAGTGGTATACACATGCAAAACATCTCGGCAAGTGACTTTATGGATAAAGTCAATGTCCAAGATAGTATTTTGGATTCTCACCTGATTAATCTCATGGCGTGTCAGCGTGGTACTAATGAGTACTGGTACCGTCGTCATGGTGATTTAAAATGTATGCTGAGGAACTTAGGTACTCCCACATGGTTCCTCACTCTGAGCTGTGCCGAGTATGGCTGGGAAGACTTACTTGAATTTCTACGAGAGGCAAATGCTAACGTAGATAACATCGAATTCAAGACACCCGGAGAACTGTGCTCTTTGGATCCAGTCAATGTATGTAGGTACTTCAATCATAGATTTGAAGCTATGATGTCTTTCATCATGAATAAGAAGAATCCACCTCTTGGAGAGGTGTTGGATTTCTTTTGGAGAAAGGAGTACCAAGCAAGAGGTGCTCCTCATATACATATGTTGCTGTGGATCAAGGATGCACCTAAATTTGGAACGGATCCAGAAGACTCAGTGATGAGTTTCATCCAACAGTATTCTACGTGTGCTGTTCCAAACGCAAAGGAGAAGAAAAGCCTAAGAGAAAAAGTTCTGCGTTTCCAAAGCCATCGATGTGGAAAGTACTGCCGTCGTAAATTCCGAAACAAAGACAAGTTCTACACTAAATGTCGTTTCGGCTTTCCACGACCGGTGATTTCTAAAGGAAGAGTAAACAGTTTGATGTCTTCGTTGCGACACAATGTCATGAAGAAATCACCTAAAAACACTTACAATTTGAAGAGGAACGAAGAGTCCAAGTACATCAACGACTACAACCCGGTGATTTTGTCCATGTGGAATGCTAACATGGATATACAGTTTGTGGCTGATAACTGTATGGCTGTGGCGCGGTATGTGACGTCTTACATCACCAAAAAAGAGAAGACAGAATTGAAGGATATGTGGGAGGACATTTCCCATGAAAAGAGCCTCAGCAAGAAGTTGTACAGTTTCAGTCTGAAGATGTTGTCGCATCGAGAAATCGGAGCGTACGAATGTTCTGACCGGTTGTCTTCAGCAAGTCTCTATGCCAAGTCCAGGAGTATCGTTTGGGCGAGTCTTGGTCTTGCTGCAACGCGTAATCGAGTTCTCAAACCTGTGCGGGAAATTGAGTATTTGGCGGAAAAGGAGCCAAACAGTACCGACATTTTGAAGACCAACATGTTGGATACATATTATCCAAATCGAAGCAGTCACCTCGAGAATGTTTGTCTGTATGAGGTTCTGCAAAATTACATATTCAAGAGGAACATCAAAGAAGATACTGAGAAAGGAGTGTATGCTGTAATAGGAAGTGAGGGATGTCTGGTCAAGCAAAGAAAATGCCACTTGGTAAACCATCGAAAATTGAGTGGCGAATCTCCTGAAAAAAAGGAGTTTTTCTATTTAGCACTTTTGCAACTTTTCAAGCCTTGGCGTGCAGAAGAGGAACTGCTTGGAGATTTTCTCTGTTACGAAGACTCTTTCAATGCCGCCAAGGAGACCATAGAATGTCCTGCTTTTCCCAAATATGTAGAAATGTTGAATGCGGAAATTGAGCAGGAAGCAACAATTGCAGCCGAGATTGCCAGAGACAGTTCTCAGGACAGTCAGAGTTCTGCTTCATTGAGTCAGGATCCACTAGGAGGACCTGTTATCGAAAATGAAGCTGCCACTGCTATGAATGAAGTGGAAAGAGCCATGGCACATGCTCAAGAGGATGCGGTTAACTTAGAAGAGTTGGAAAGGCAACTCAACGTTGAGCAGAGGAAAATATATGACGAAGTTACCATGCAAATTGATCATGGATTAAGTCATGATAAGAAAGAGTGCTCATGTACGTCGTTGAAGCCTGTCCGACTGTACGTGAGTGGAGAAGCGGGAACTGGAAAAAGTTTCCTCATTAAAGCAATTTCATGCTATTTGCAGGAAAAGACAGAGTCATCGCTGTCTTGTGTTGTCACTGCTCCAACTGGACTGGCAGCACATAATATTAAAGGGATTACTTTACATCGTTTACTGATGCTGCCAGTGGAGCATGACAACAAATTAGAATATCACAAGCTATCTGGAGATGCTTGTTTTGAAGTTTCAAGAATCTTGAGGAAAATGAAACTTCTTATCATTGACGAAGTAAGCATGGTTTCCAATGTCATGCTTGCCTTTGTGCATTTGAGGATGCAAGAAGTTCTCAAAACAGAGTATGATGTGTTATTTGGTGGCAAACACATCATTGTTTTCGGAGATCTTTTGCAGCTGACACCAGTGAAAGGGCAACCTGTGTTCAAAATGCTCACGCATGAAGATACCAGGAAGTGCCTAGGCAGCATTGGCAACGTCAATATATGGTTAAACTTCAATTATGCTGAACTGCATGAAAATATGCGTCAGGCGAAGGATGAAGTTTACAAGACTATTCTACAAGATGTTAGAATTGGAAAAGTGACCGAGCATGGGAAAGAAGCTTTACATGCACGATTACTGTCAAATTTATATCCAGAACAAGATGTTGTGCCTGAGAATATTTTTCAGAAAATTACTGAAAAGAAATCTGGAATATGTTTGATGCCAACTCTTGCAGAATGTGCCAAATTTAACAACAAAATGTTGCATTTAGAAAAGCAAGAGATTGTGAAACTGGAAGCTATTGATAGAGTAGAGCATATGGGATCAACAATTATTTTGTCTGAGAATCTGAAAACAAAATTGGATTCATTAGAGAAGAGTATATCTAAAACTGCAGGTTTTGAAAAGACTCTGAATGTGTGCTTGAACTGCCGTATAATTTTAAGAAGGAATTTACATGTTGAAAGAGGTCTGGTAAATGGATCAATGGGTAATGTTGTTGATTTTGTGAAATACAGAAATAGAGATGGAATTGAATTTTTAAAAATTAAATTTGATGGCATTGAGGAAGTACAGCTAATTGCTCGTTGTTCTGCTAGATTTTTGCTTGTAAAAGACTTATATGTTCGCCGTAAGCAGTTTCCTGTTTGCTTGGCATATGCGGTGACAATCCATAAATCGCAAGGTTTAAGTGTAGACAGTGCATTGGTGAATATTGGCAGTTCTGTGTTCAAGGAGGGTATGGCATATGTGGCATTGTCACGAGTTAGAACTTTATCGGGATTGTACTTGATTGAGTGTGATGTCACAAACATTTGTGCAGATCTAGATTGTGTTAAGGAATACAATAGGTTAAGAAGAGAGTATGCGCCACATTTGCCTCAGTTTCCTTTGTTTGAGAAACGTCTGGTAGGCCGGAAACGAAGAAATGAGAACAATACTGGGGAGGTTATAGCAAAAAGACAAAAAGTGAATGAACCTAAAATTACAAGCAGAAACAAAAAGGATTCTGTTGAAGATGTTGTTGGTTTTCAGTTTGAAAACAGTTCTGGTGTCAACTGCTATGCTAATGTAGTAATTAATGTTTTGTTTTCTCTAAAAAATGTAAAAGAAGAGATTGTGGTCAATTCTGATCAAAGATTTTGCGGTTTGTTAAATTCTGTGTTAGAGAAATGTACCACTGATAGAAGAAACATAGAAAGTGTGTCTGAAATTCGAAATCTGTTAGACAGATGTTCAGGCCAAACACAATTCTCTCAAAATATTCAGCAAGATTGTCAGGAGTTTTTAATGTATATGCTTGATGTATTACATGCTGAAGGTGTAGATGTAGATCAGCTGTTTGGGCTTTCTTATCAATGGCAGCATGACTGCGAGAACTGTATGATATCAAGTACTACTAGTGTAGACTCAGAAAGATTTATATATTTAACTTTGCCAGACAGTAAATCAGTCTCCTTTAATAAGCTAGTAAAAGCTGCTAATCACAACATGGAGTGTAGCCAATGTAAATCTGAAATGATGTCCACATTATTTATACGAACATATGGCCAGTATGTCATTTTAATGTTCCAACGATGTAGGCCTGATGGAACAAAATTGACAACTTTAATAAAAAAATTTGTAGCTTCGCAGTTGTCAATATCAGGAAGGACTTTTGTAACTACAGCAATTATATATCATGACGGCCCTTCAATATCATCAGGACATTACACAGCTTATTTAAAGTCTAGAAATGGCTGGTCATTCTGCAATGATTCTGTTTTAATTTTCAAAAAAAAATTGCCGTATGACCTTAAAAACTCTTACCTGGTGTTTTTAAAACCAAAATTTTAGGGAAATAATCTCGGGATGTGCTCTGTGGAATTTCAAGAAGTTCTAATGGCTCCTACACAATTTGGCCTTGAGGATAAGTGTAGTTCAGAGACACAACTTCTAATCATAGGACTGGACATCATGGAGATATATGTGCACTTTGAATGAGTTCAGAAAAACTGTTTCTTTTTATAAGCTAATTGAAGCAGCCAATCAAAACATGGAGTAGAGGGAATGTAAGTCTGCAATGCTGTCTACTGTTTTACATTGCTTTGTGATTAAAAGTGATGTAGAGAATTAAATAATTGTTGTAGTCATAGAGGTAGTGTAAGTCTGCTTCATATTAAGCAGTATCAGTGTCATAGGAAATGTAGAACATGACTGAGCAAGAAGGGGAAGATATTTCTATTCCAGGATTGTGAAAATGATCTTCAACATTTTAATTCTGAAAGTTGCGGAAATGCCAAATGATGGGATTGGCTAACAAGAAATCCAAGAGTTATACATGGCTCTGACAAGATTTGGCCTTGTGGAATCTTGTGGTAGAGAGCAAGAAGTCATTTATTGTATGTAACATGTTTTTAAAAACGATGGAGATTTTCTTTCAGAAAGTGGCGGGCTGAAAGTAATAACAGCACAAAAGAGTGTAAGCTATTCATAGGACATCCTTGGACGTCATGGAAAGTAAGTTAACTTTAAGGAGTTCTGATTTTTGATTTCTGATGTTGTATGGGTTTTTTAAACACAATCATTTTGATTGTGTTTTTTTTTCCCCGCTGTTACATGATGAATACCTTCAAGTCACTGTTTTTAGTGAATTTTGATACATTCTGAGAACAGCAAAAATAAACCATTTAACATGTATAATTAATTCTGTACTGTTTGCATTTATGATGTATATGTAGAACTGTGTAGGAGGCATGGAGAAGGTGAGGCTTCTGTAAGTGTCAAAGTTGTTGCATGCAGTGCTGCACTTCTGCGTATTCTTTCATATGCTAGACTACATCTGCACAATGAGATACCTAAGCAAAGGAAACACAAGTGATGTGATTGTGAAATGAGCAAAATAAATTGCATGTATTTCAATTACATCACCTGTGTTTCCTATCATTACGAATCACATTGTGCAGATCAAGTTTAGGTCTGTCCAGGGAAACATAGGAGGTTTGGACTTTGTTGAAGATTGCAGTGGACATGACTCACTTCATTGGTAGACCTTCACATGTATTATGTCCTCTATTCTCTTCAACAACTCGAAATTTCATCTGCAACCCTGAGTAGGCCTCACCTGAAACAAAACTCTGGATAGTAGACATCTTATTGGCATCCTGAAGCAATTATTTTAAATTTTAGTGTCTTGCGACACTTTTCTGAGACAACAGCAATGCAAAAGATGCACCATGTTTTAAGATAGGCCTCACTTCATCTGCATCAAGATACTGTTAGTTTAAAATGTATATCTTTAGGACTGTGTAGCTTCTGTAAGTGTCAAAGTTATTGAAAAACTGTTTGTCCTTCAATCTTTGCCCTTGTCTTTTGTAATTTTTTAATACATGTTTTTATATTTTTCAAATGTTTGTTCTCTCTTTCACAGATTGAAAGTATAAAAATAAAAAATGAGGAATTTAACGACAATTATAAGGTAAATATTTTGTACTCTTTTCGTTACATTTCTATCACATTGAACTACTATTAGTTCCACTGCTTCATTTCTTTAATCCTCAGTTTCCTGCCTTTGCTACTTCCCTCATTCCTTTCTCTATTACCTACTTACTCAACTCCTTCCACTCTTTTTCTCAGTCCCTCTCTTCTCATAGTTCCTCACTCTTGTTCACTCACTCCGTCTCTATTACTCTTAGTGTCTTTGACTGATCACTGTATCACTATTTGTTCATAATGCTTTCTCTGTGTAGTTGAAGCACACTAAGGGGCATATTATGAATGCAGCCAATAAAATTATTGCTCTTTTTATTGGCAGAAAACTGGTGCAAAAGCGGCTTTAGCGGCAGTTTTCTGCCGCAAAAGCAGCTTTAGCGACACATTTCTGCCGATAAAAGCTGCAAAACTTTTATTGCCTATGTTGATAATATGCCCCTATGTTAGTTACATTAGGGCTATATTGTCCAGTATAACAATCAAAATTGCTCTCCAAAGACACCAGGCAAAGCAGACGCTCCCTCAAACAGATCACCAAGCGCAATTTACCCTACTTACAATCTAGCCTGTTCTCTGTCGAGACTTTAGCAATCTTTAGAGCACAAGATAAGATCTTTTCACATGGAAGAGCCAGACGTATTGCAATTCTACTTAAGAAACAAGCATTGGCATAGACAATAGGTCTCGCCTTTGGGACCTTATACGTGTTTAGCCATGCAACAGTTGATGTTGCTGCACCAAGGATATTATGCTGCATAACTAAATACTTAGAAGGTCCCAAAGTCGATACCTATTGGCTATGCCAATGCTTGTTTTTCTTTCACTTCGTTATCTATTTTGTTTTTCACAATTATACCCTCTTCTGTCTGTTCTTTGGTAAATAGATCTATTAAACAGTATCTCTTCTTTACTCCCTATAGCTGTCTTTCTTGAAACATCACTCTCTGTTTACTTTCCTTATACTTACACTTTTTTTTTTTTTTAATTTTTTTTTTGGTTAGCTCCCGGTCCGCGTACCGGGAAGCTAACCCGGGAGCGAACCAAAAGAAAGAGAGCTTGCCAGAGTGCTAAACATTGTAGCAATTTTTTTGGAAAGGGAAGGTAGTTCTGAAAAGAACTTTTTTTTATATATTTTTGTTGTTTTATATTTTTTTTGTATTTTTTTTGTATTTTTTATTTTTTTTGTATTTTTTGAACGATTTTATATTTTTTTTGTTTTTTTTGGGGGGGGGAAACAACAAAAAACAGGCGTTGAAAAGGGCTCAACAGGAGCAAAAAAAAATTACTGGGGGCGGTTAGGGCAATCATGGTGTTCATACGCCAGGTTCAGTGCATTGATGCTCATGTTGCCACAAGCTAATAATGCACGACAGCGCATACATAAATGTATCATATTCCCAAAATTTGGTTGGATATTTGGCACAGTTTCCCGTGCCTCCTCTGGTGATAAAGAAACCGATGTTGTTGGTCTCGCCACAGGAGTTGGTCGAGGATTGTCCATCATATCCCTTAATTCCGCCCGGCTGTAATTTAGGGGATGTTTCCTCATCATGTGCCTATGCATGGTATGATTACCATAGCTGTATTTTTTGTCCGTCCCTCTGGACAATTGTTCCTTGCATATGAGGCATGTTGCGTACCTGGCATTGACCTTTTTTTGGCCACGAGGGATGGAAAAAAACTGCCAGATGAAACTGGGTTTCTTTCTTGAAACCCGGGGCAACTCTTCCAGGAATTGTGGTTGTTCTCCCTCCTCATCCATCTCTTCATCTTCCTCCTCAGTGTTGGTAACCACCTGGGGAGGTGGTCCTCTCTTCCCATGAGGAGGTGGAGGTGGTGGTGGGGGTGCACCAGCTGAAGCAATCAGTGAAGCCATTTTCATACAATCAAAATAGGTCTTCCAAGAAGCAAAATAGGTCTTCCTCTCACAATAATGAAAGTCAGAGTGAGGAAAGAAGGAGTGGTTTTCATCATTTGGAAAAAACAATACTTCTCAACCAATGAAAAGTGTTATTTTTAGGTCACCTGACCTAGCCTTCCATAATTATGAAACTAAAAGTGAAATGAACCAATGAAAAGCTTTATTAACAAGTCACATGACCTCTAACGCTCATGTTACGCGCTGCGGAACGCTCCCCGGTTAGCTTCCGGTTCGCTGCGCTTCGCGCCTCGGTCCGCGCCCCGGGACACTTCCGGGTGCGCTAACGCGATACGTCACAAGACGCATTTCGCGGCAACGCGATACGTCGCGCTTTCGCGCCGCGGATCGCTTCCGGGGAGTTGCGTTTCGCGCCTCGGTCCGCGCCCTGGGGCACTTCCGGGTGCGCTAACGCAGTACGTCATAAGACGCATTACGCGGCAACGCGATACCGTCACTATGTTGATTTGTTACCGGTTCGCGGACCGGATCGCGGAATCGAATTGAGCTAACGGGAAGCTTCCCGGTTAGCGGACCGGGAGCGAAACAAAAAAAATATTTAAAAAAATTTATTAATAAACATATAAAATATATTTTTGGATTTAAAGAAGAATACATTTTACAGCTGTAGATATTAGCTTTTAAAAAACCAATGAAATTCACTGAAAAAACCATAGGTTATAGACCATATATAGTTAGGAATTAGCATTTACAAAACCTTGAAAATTCACTGAAAAAACCATAGGTTATAGACCATATATAGTTAGGAATTAGCATTTAAAAAACCTTATTTTACTCACACAAAACCATTGAAATTCCATATATAGTTAGTTGTACTAACTATATATCGCGCACCCGCAATCCACTGCTGATGATGTCACATATTACATCATTCATGACATGGTCAGTGACATCACTGATGACATCACTGATGACATCTCAAATGACATCACTGATGACATCACTGATGACATCTCAAATGACATCACTGATGACATCACTGATGACATCTCATTTGACATTACTGATGACATCACTGATGACATCATTCATGTGATAATACGATGAAGCTCTTCAGACTCTAATATAAACTTAGATACAGTAAGTGTAAACAGACACTCACAGACTGTCACTCATCCATAGAGTTACACACACACCTAGTCAGTCATGCAAAGAATCAATCACACATCCATTTTCTCAACTATACAGTTATACACACCTTACTTATTCAAACATATACTAACACATATTTACTCTCTTATACAATCCCTGATACAAGTTCACAATGATCCATACAGCCACTCACACATTCACTGGCTCTTATGCACAGTTATTTATATATGTCAACTCTCACATGTACTGTGTTTTACATATGTACTTACTTTTACATGTAGCACTGAGATATCCATTCACTCAGCAATACACTCATGCACACAGTCAACCGCCCATACAGCTGTTTCCACATGCACTTTTGAACCCATACATCTAGTGAATCAACTGCTCACACATCTATGCACAGAGTCATACACCTCCCAGCCACCCATACACACTCTCAGTCTCCCATACAAATACGTAGGCAACCAATCAATAACGCATATAGTTAATCATATAGCTAATGATCAACACATGCAGCAGTTTATAGAACAACAGACATAATGATGCACAAATTGAGACAGTTTAGTCACTAACCCATGCACTCAGTGAGACACATTTAACCACTCACTCATACAGTCAGTCATGCACCTACTAAATCCTTCATCCAGACATTTATACATCCACTCATTCTTAAATATGTAAGACATATTTTAACTTTACAGAATTATACAGTCACTGGATGACGTCATCAGTGATGTCATCAGTGATGTCATTTGAGATGTCATCAGTGATGTCATCAGTGATGTCATTTGAGATGTCATCAGTGATGTCATCAGTGATGTCACTGACCATGTCATGAATGATGTAATATGTGACATCATCAGCAGTGGATTGCGGGTGCGCGATATATAGTTAGTACAACTAACTATATATGGAATTTCAATGGTTTTGTGTGAGTAAAATAAGGTTTTTTAAATGCTAATTCCTAACTATATATGGTCTATAACCTATGGTTTTTTCAGTGAATATATATATATATATATATATATATATATATTACCTACTGGCGATAGCCAGTAGGTATATATAGTTAGGACCTAGCTACCATAGGAAATTCGCAACATTCTACTGGGAATAACTTTGGCGCCGGTTGAGGAACTTGCGGGTAATTTTCCAAAATTAGGCTAGCTCCGCTCCGCTTCTTCCCTGGAAGTTTCGGGGGGATTCATCATGTGGGGGCCGAGAAAAAAGGGGGGTCCCAAAACGTGTTTTCCCCATGTTAATTTCCATAGGATGAATAGACAAGGCTACAGCCCGAACCGCTGAATGGAATTATACCAAACTTTGCAAAATTGTAGGGACTGGTACGCAGAAGTGCCTTTTCTATATTTGGTGAAAATTGCTCCAGTGATTTTTACGAAAATTAACTTCAAAAAAATGTATATATCTGGGCGGAGCCTAACCACACATCTCATCTCATCGTGAGATCTGATTGGCTGTCAGCACTTCATCCAAGTAGTGTTGGCAGCCATCTTGGGACCAATATACATGATAGCACCTCATTAAAACGTATTGTAGTTAATAGAGGGTTTTAGGACTTTAGTTACATTATAAATCATTTGTTGATGGTACCATACTCATTTTAGGAATTGTGGTGTGTTCTAAGGTGATTTTACCATGTGAAAAAGCCTTCTGCTGGGATATCATGAATCATGTTTGAAAGAAAACTATTATCTCATGCTTTTCCCACAGTGGTTTGGATGGGGATCTATAAGCTAAACGGAAAGCATATTTTCTGTAAATTCACATTATCTTTCTCAGTGACGTGAGAATGAAGTCTGACATTCTCAGTAAAACATGTACATCCGAAAAGGACAGAGACTGTCAGTTGATTCCTTTGTGTTCTACTGCAGCCTCCTAGAGTGTTCTAAAGAACAACTAGAGCGCTAACAGTCCTACTTATTACAAAGGTATGGCACACCTGAAGCCATCTTGATTGGAATAAAGTGATAACTCTTAAAACATTTAATTTAAAAAGGAACAAAATGAGGGGGTATATTTTGCCATAGAAAGTATGATTAGTGCTGCAGAAAGAAAAATTAGGGCACATTTTGAGTGACTTCTCAAATCCTCTTCTATTTCATTAAAAAATTCTGACATGCAGTCTCCCAAGATGGCCACCAGAGACAAAAGAGCCCAAATGTAGCCCAAATATCACCCAGATGTAGCCCAAGTATAGCCCAATGACAGAATGTCCCAGAGTGTTCTAAAGAACAACTAGAGCGCTAACAGTCTTACTTATGACAAAAGTATGGCACACCAGAAGCCATCTTGATTGGAATGAAGTTGTAAGTCTGAAAACATTTAATTTAAAAAGGAACAAAATGAGGGGGTTCATTTTGCCATAGAAAGTATGATTAGTGCTTCAGAAAGATAAATTAGGGCACATTTTGAGTGGCTTCTCAAATCCTCTTCTATTTCATTAAAATAATTCTGACATGCAGACTGAAATATGCACTTTGAATACCAGCAGCAGACTTCCCTGGTGAGCAGTAGCTTTACTACAGTGATCTAATGAGCAACTAGAGTGCTAACATTCAGAATTTATGGCAAATGTGTGACACATCTGAATGCCTTCTTGATGGAACCAAAGTAAACAAGCATTGAAAATGCAATAGATCTCTCCCTCGTTTAAGTTAAAGCCATTCTGTTTGTAATGAGGTGGCTTTTTAGCTTTGCTTTTATTAGTGTTTTTAAAACTTTCATGTAAATAACATGCATATGTATGCATATATGTATATGTATGCATGCATTTATATTTGTATTTATATAGATATGCAGATTATATATGTTTATGTATGTATGTATATATATATATACACATACATATATAAAAATGCATATGCATATAGATGCATATATATATATGTGTATATGTGTGCGTGTAGAGAGAGGTAGAGAGGTAGAGGTGTAGAGGTAGAGAGGTAGAGATAGAGAGGTAGAGGTACAGAGGTAGAGACTAGTAGAGAGAGAAGTAGAGAGAGGTAGAGAGGTAGAGAGTAGAGAGTGAGTAATAGAGAGTAGAGAGTGAGTAGTAGAGAGTAGTAGAGAGCAGTAGAGAGAGTAGCAGAGAGTGAGTCGTAGAGAGTAATAGAGTGAATAGTAGAGTGAATAGTAGAGAGTAGTAGAGAGTGAGTAGTAGAGAGTGAGTAGTAGAGAGTAAGTAGTAGAGTGAGTAGTAGAGTGCAGTAGAGAGTGAGTAGTAGAGAGTAGTAAAGAGAGAGTAGTAGAGAGTGAGTAGTAGAGAGTGAGTAGTAGAGAGTGAGTAGCAGAGAGAGACAATAGTAGAGAGTAGTAGAGAGTGAGTAGTAGAGTGAGTAGTAGAGAGTAGTAAAGAGAGGGTAGTAGAGAGTGAGTAGTAGAGAGTAGTAGAGAATGAGTAGTAGAGTGAGTAGTAGAGAGTAGTAGAGAGAGTAGTAGAGAGTGAGTAGTAGAGAGTGAGTAGTAGAGAGTAGTAGAGAGTGAGTAGTTAAGAGTAGTAGAGAGAGAGTAGTAGAGAGTGAGTAGTAGAGAGTAGTAGATAGTGAGTAGTAGGAGTGAGTAGTAGAGAGAGAGTAGTAAAGAGTAGTAGAGTAGTAGAAAATGAGTAGTAGAGAGTGAGTATTAGAGAGTAGTGGAGTAGTAGAGAGTAAGTAGTAGAGAGTAGTGGAGAATATTCCAAAGTTTGGCACAGCACCACTTGCACAATAGGTCCAATCAAATCATATCACTTAGAGTCCTTATTGAAGCGCTGAATCTTGGTGTATATTCAAATGCTTTTATTTTCCTTAAGTTTATGTACCACAGCCAGCCGACGCGTTTCGTTCTGTACAACAGAACTTCTTCAGGGCGTTCTTATTTCCTTCAAGTTATGTCGGTATCCTGTTGTCATATAACTAAATATTTCTTCCAAATGTTAGACGAGACGTAAATACATTCTTATTCAAAGTGACTAGGTATCAATTTTACCCACACTTACCCACAATTCGGGCAGACGAGTAATTTATAGCATCCTCAAAGTCAGTCTTTCAAAAATTCCAAAGTATAGGACATGATAATCCAAATCCAAATGTTTCCCAAGAAAAGTCATTTTCAATCGTTCGGAATATCGGCGTTTGGGCAGATATGACCCAGGGACCCCCAGTATGCAAGGGGAATTAGTCCCCACTCTGCAAATGCGCCAGTAGCCTGCGTTGCAGAGAGGTGTAAAAAGGGGCATAGCCTCATTACACCTCTGTGCAATGCAGCCCCCTGGCGCATACTGGAGGTTCCAGGTAGGCTAGTTGGCCCCCAGGGACCCCCAGTATGCAAGGGGAATCAGTTCCCCCTCTTCAAACATGCACGGGGGCTGCGTTGCAGAGAGGTGTAAAAAAGGGTGTGGCCTCATTACACCCCTCTGCAATGCAGCCCCCTGGCGCATACTGGAGGCTCCTGGTGGGCTAGTTGGCCCCCTGGGACCCCCAGTATGCAAGGGGAATTAGTTCCCCCTCTGCAAACGCGCCAGGGGGCGCGTTGCAGAGAGGTGTAACAAGGGGCATAGCCTCATTACACCTCTGCAATGCAGCCTCCTGGCGCATACTGGAGGTTCCAGGTGGGCTAGTTGGCCCCCAGGGGCCCCCAGTATGCAAGGGGAATTAGTTCCCCCTCCTCAAACATGCACGGGGCTGCGTTGCAGGGAGGTGTAAAAAGGGGCATGGCTTCATTACACCAATCTGCAATGCAGTCCCCTGGCGCATACTGGAGATTCCTGGTGGGCTTTCAGGTCTTATATAGTTAGGAATTAGCATTAAAAAAACTTTTGAAATTCACTGAATAAAACATAGGTTTCAGGCCTTATATAGTTAGAAATTAGCATTTAAAAAACCTTGCAAATTCACTGAATAAACCATAGGTTTCAGGCCTTATATAGTTAGGAATTAGCATTTAAAAAACCTTTAAAATTCACTCAAAAACTATACGTTTTAGGGGTGTTATAGTTAGCTGGACATTTCACTCATACAAAACCATTGAAATTGCTCTTATATAGTTAGTTGTACTAACTATATTTCGCGCACCCGCAATCCACTGCTGATGATGTCACATATTACATCATTCATGACATGGTCAGTGACATCACTGATGACATCTCAAATGACATCACTGATGACATCACTGCGGGTGCGTTGCTTTGCCCTGGGGGCGGCGGTCCCAGGGGCAGTGTGGGGGGGATTGTGGACCCCCACACTTCTTTATCACTATGCTGCCGCGATTTGGTCCCCCGGGGGGGGGAGTAATTTTTAAAAAAACAGACCAGGTTTTTTTTTTTTAAATGTGGGCCTTTTTTGTCCTTGTGGGACCACCTGGGCAGGCCTAGGGGGTCAGGGTGTATATACCCTGCCCCCTTTTTGTGTTCTCCACGTTTGTTTTTCTGCTTTCTTGTGCCTCGGTCTATCTATACGCACACATATACACATATATATATGCATATATATGCATTTATATATATGTATGTGTATATATATATACATATATATATAAACATATATAATCTGCATATCTATATAAATACAAATATAAATGCATGCATACATATACATATATATGCATACATATGCATGTTATTTACATGAAAGTTTGAAAAACACTATTAAAAGCAAAGCTAAAAAGCCACCTCATTACAAACAGAATGGCTTTAACTTAAACGAGGGCGAGATCTATTTCATTTTCAATGCTTGTTTACTTTGGTTCCATCAAGAAGGCATAATGTCGATATAGGTGTATAAGTATTTTTGATAGTGTTCTATTGTTCATTGACAGCATGTATGAGTGAATCTACAGGTAAGTGATTAGATGTGTGTATACATCTATGAATCACTGAGTGGATTTTTAGATACTTGTATTGCTGTGACAATGGATTCAAATATGATACTCTGTATTTTACAAAGAGTGATGAAAAATTTTAATAGTGTATGAAAAGGTGTATGTGATTGTCACGTGGATGATGTCATCAGTGATGTCATCAGTGATGTCACTGACCATGTCATGAATGATCTAATATGTGAAATCATCAGCAGTAGATTGCGGGTGCGCGAAATATTTTTAGTACAACTAACTATATAGGAGCAATTTCAATGGTTTTGTATGAGTGAAATGTCCACCTAACTATAACACCCCTATAACTTATAGTTTTTTGAGTGAATTTCAAAGTTTTTTTAAAAGCTAATTCCTAACTATATAAGGCCTGAAACCTATGGTTTTGTCAGTGAACTTATATATATATATATATATACATACATATATATATATATTCACTGAAAAAACCATAGGTTATAGACCATATATAGTTAGGAATTAGCATTTACAAAACCTTGAAAATTCACTGAAAAAACCATAGGTTATAGACCATATATAGTTAGGAATTAGCATTTAAAAAACCTTATTTTACTCACACAAAACCATTGAAATTCCATATATAGTTAGTTGCACTAACTATATATCGCGCACCCGCAATCCACTGCTGATCATGTCACATATTACATCATTCATGACATGGTCAGTGACATCACTGATGACATCACTGATGACATCTCAAATGACATCACTGATGACATCACTGATGACAACATCCAGAGACTGTATGTTTCTGTAAAGTTAAAATATGTCTTACATATTGAAGAATGAGTGGATGTATAAGTGTCTGGATGAAGGATTTAGTAGGTGCATGACTGACTGTATGAGTGAGTGATTAAATGTGTCTCACTGAGTGCATGGGTTAGTGACTAAACTGTCTTAATTTGTGCATCATTATGTCTGTTGTTCTGTAAACTGCTGCATGTGTTGATCAGTAGCTATATGAGTAACTATATGGGTTATTGATTGGTTGCCCAAGTATTTGTATGGGAGACTGAGTGTGTGTGTGGGTGGCTGGGAGGTGTATGACTCTGTGCATAGATGTGTGAGCAGTTCATTCACTAGATGTATGGGTTCAAAAGTGCACGTGGAAACAGCTGTATGGGCGGTTGACTGTGTGCATGAGTGTATTGGTGAGTGAATGGATATCTCAGTGCTACATGTCAAAGTAAGTACATATGTAAAACACAGTACATGTGAGAGTTGACATATATAAATAACTGTGCATAAGAGCCAGTGAATGTGTGAGTGGCTGTATGGATCATTGCGAACTTGTATCCGGGATTGTATAAGAGAGTAAATATGTGTTAGTATATGTTTGAATGAGTAAGGTGTGTATAACTGTATAGTTGAGGAAATGGAGGTGTGATTGATTCTTTGCATGACTGACTAAGTGTCTGAGTAACTCCATGGATGAGTGACAGTCTATGAGTGTCTGTTTACACTGAGTGTATCTAAGGTTATATTAGAGTCTGAAGAGGTTCATCGTATTATCACATGAATGATGTCATCAGTGATGTGATCAGTAATGTCAAATGAGATGTCATCAGTGATGTCATCAGTGATGTCATTTGAGATGTCATCAGTGATGTCATCAGTGATGTCATTTGAGATGTCATCAGTGATGTCATCAGTGATGTCATTTGAGATGTCATCAGTGATGTCATCAGTGATGTCACTGACCATGTCATGAATGATGTAATATGTGACATGATCAGCAGTGGATTGCGGGTGCGCGATATATAGTTAGTGCAACTAACTATATATGGAATTTCAATGGTTTTGTGTGAGTAAAATAAGGTTTTTTAAATGCTAATTCCTAACTATATATGGTCTATAACCTATGGTTTTTTCAGTGAATTTTCAAGGTTTTGTAAATGCTAATTCCTAACTATATATGGTCTATAACCTATGGTTTTTTCAGTGAATTTCAATGGTTTTTTAATAGAAAATATCATAAGCTGTCGAATGTCAAGTACGTGGTAAGTGAAAACATTTTCGTGTTTATGCACACTGATCTGCTTTGAATGGTGCCCCCCCCCCTCATTTCTATTAGGAGTACTCTCTCTTTGCAGATAGTGAAAGGTAGTTAACGCAGGCCTTTGCCCCCGTTGTAATCCGTCGTGCCTGCTTCTCTCTCCATTTGATTGATTGTTATCCAAGTATTTACTGTTTTAGAATTAGTTCTCTTTGGTTCATTCTCTATTTACAAACAAACACAGAGTCGCAATACTCTGTTTAGTCTTTGCAGATAACGAAAAATCGTGTAAAAAAAAAGAAAAGGAATCGAGCAAAATCAGTAGGCCACTAATGGGATCTCTTTTTGACCTCGCTAAAATAGAAACATTAGGAACAACCCCTCATGACAAATACAAAACTAGTGAGATGAACTGAACTCCACACAATGATGGCTGCAAAACAGCTCGACTCCGCCACCCACCCCGCCCAAAATAACGATAAAGAGCGGCTGCCATGATTGGTTGCGGAATGGCCACGACGGAGCTACGAAATGGTGCTGCTCTCATGCTAACCCCAGCTTCAGTCTGAAACATCCAGAAACACTGTAGACTACCAATTCGATCAGTTCCGGTAGCGCCCCAATGTAACCCGGTAGAGAAGAACTAGCCCTCCCCTCTTTGACTGATGGTTCTTGTTGCCTGTCCCTTCTGTTGTCATTTAACAGAACTATTTAGCCTGCTGAAAGGGGTTGTGTTCCGACCGCTGGTTGGTGGAGACATTTTGACTATATTCTGGACCTGCGTTGTCGCATAATGCGTCATATGACGCGCCGCGTTAGCGCATCCGGAAGTCATCCGGGGCGCGCAGCGCGTAACGTAAGCATAACAAGTCATGTGACTTGTTAATAAAACTTTTCATTGGTTCATTTTACTTTTCTTATTGTAATGATGAAAGGCTTGGTCATATGACCTAAAAATTACGCTTTTCATTACTTCCGAACATTATTTTTTCTTAAATATATGTTATAATGTTCCAGGCTAATGTACTTTCCCGGAAATTTTACAACTGTCCTGCAAGTAAAATATATTCTTTTTTCGAGAAAAATAGCGTTTCTTCGTCCCATGACGGAGCCGTTGAGCAAAAGAGGGTCGACCTGCTGTCTTAGTCGCCGATACGCCTGAATATGAGATTCTTATCGATCACTTTATGTTGCAGGAATAGAAAACACAACAGCCCTTGACCATTTATCTTTACTGCGTTCCTTCGTATTATACCTTTTACCCTTCATGTAATTGGTCTGCTTTATTTCACTTGCCTTTTAATGATTCTAAAACAGTGACTATTCTTAAAAACTTTACCAATGTATATACTACTACCATGTTTTCTTTTAAAAACCTTTATTGTGAAAATTTCATTATACAAATACGAGCCTATAACCACGTGGGCCTGCCACGGAGCAAACTGTAATCGTATATGATGAATAGACATTTACACTGTAGAGGAACGTAACGGGCGGGCCATTAGGTTGCAAGAACTAAGGTGTCTAACAGTTACGGAATCGGTGGACGTACATTTTATAATTAAAATACGACAGGGCCAGTTACAATAAAATTATCTAGATATACATTTGCGGGCAAGTACCATGGGTGACGTTAATTCGAACTTTCAACAGTACAATAATCAATAACACATCAGAACTTAATATCAATAGGGATGTCGAAATATTCAATCAATTCTCGTCCCCGCCCGCCATGTGCTTCAAAACTGCATACGTATCTCGTGATTTCAAGGTTCTGCAACCAGTACACAACAAGGAGTTACGAGTCCCATTTATTCCGGCGCCATTTTGGGCGAGGACGGGCAGGTCCAGGATATAGTCAAAATGTCTCTACCAACCATCGACTATGATGATGTTCATATGCTGTATTTATTAGAGTAACACTCATCTGTCCACATGAAATTAATTTGCCACAATCTAAACATGTCATTTTAATCTTTCCAAAGTTCTTCTAAATATTTGGGACCGTTTCCCTTGCCTCTGAAGCTCTCAGTGCCACTTCTTTGATGAATGTACTAGCAGGTCAGGGGTTCTCCTCCAAATCTCTCTTTTATGCAGCACTATAATTAATTGGTGCCACCTCTCCATATGACGATGCATGGTATAGTTACCACAACTATATTTTTTTTCGGTTCCTCTGGAGAGTTCATCGTGGCAGATGAAGCGTGTAACGTACCGGGCATTTACCTTTTTTTGCATGTACAGGAAAGGAAAAAAAAATCGAGCGTCCGAGTTCTAAGGTGTCCCAGGGCCATTTTAGTGGACCAGGCTCAAATCCAAAGAACAGGCCGCCATTTTGAGAGTCCTCTTGCAGCCGCCTGTCGCTGTAGCATCAAGAGCAGCCGAAACTCAGCTGAATGGCAACTGAAACGGTAAAGGGGCGCCCCGCTACAGCAGACGAGCCTCCACCTAGGAAGGCCCATTCACGCCGCCTTCCCCCCCCCCCTTCGGGCACCCCACGCCGTTATTCGGAGCAGTATTGTAGGATGGCCACACCAGTGCGGCAACTTGCTAGACATCACCTCGGTGGTAACCGAATCTCAACGCCTTGTGGTGTCTTCTATTCAGAAAACATTGTTATGCTGCCTTCGACCTATTCGCCGCAAGTGCGCACACAACTCAACTGCATAGCTTGCTAGACACCACCTCGGTGCCATCCGGATCTTGGAATGTCAGCGCCTTTTGGTGTCTTCTCTTCAGAAAATATTGTTGCGCTGCCTTTGGCCCCATTCGCACATCAGTCCGCTACTGACGCCATCTCACAGGCTAATGGGGCGCCCCACGCCGACTTTCAGCATTGTAGGATGACCACACCAGTACAGCAACTTGCTAGACATCACCTCGGTGCCATCCGGATCTCGGCGCCCCACTGCAGATGAAGTGCCTCTCAACTATGAAATCACCACGGTGACATCCGGATCTTGGCGCGTTGTGCTGCCTTCGGCCTATTCGCACATCGGTCCGCTACTGACGCCATCTCACAGGCTAATGGGGCGACCCACGCCGAGTTTCAGCATTGTAGGATGACCACACCAGTACAGCAACTTGCTAGACATCACCTCGGTGCCATCCGAATCTTGGCATCTCAACGCCTAGTGGTATCTTCCATACAGAAAATATTGTTACGCTGCCTTTGGCCCCATTCGCACATCAGTCCGCAACTTAGACATCACCTCGGTGCCATCCGGATCTTGGCATCTCAGCGCCTTGTGGTGTCAGTCAGAAAATATTGTTGCGCTGCCTTTGGCCCCATTCGCACATCGGTCCGCTACTGACGCCATCTCACAGGCTAATGGGGCGACCCACGCCGAGTTTCAGCATTGTAGGATGACCACACCAGTACAGCAACTTGCTAGACATCACCTCGGTGCCATCCGAATCTTGGCATCTCAACGCCTAGTGGTATCTTCCATACAGAAAATATTGTTACGCTGCCTTTGGCCCCATTCGCACATCAGTCCGCAACTTAGACATCACCTCGGTGCCATCCGGATCTTGGCATCTCAGCGCCTTGTGGTGTCAGTCAGAAAATATTGTTGCGCTGCCTTTGGCCCCATTCGCACATCAGTCCGCTACTGACACCATCTCACAGGCCAACAGGGCGCCCCACGCCGACTTTTACCATTGTACGATGGCCACACCAGTGCCACAACTTGCTAGACACCACCTCGGTGCCATCCGGATCTTGGCATCTCAGCGCCTTGTGGTGTCTTCAAATCAGAAAATATTGTTGCGCTGCCTTTGGCCCCATTCGCACATCGGTCCGCTACTGACGCCATCTCACAGGCCAACGGGGCGCCCCACGCCGACTTTCAACATTGTAGGATGGCCACAGAAGTGCGACAACTTACTAGACACCACCTCGGTGCCATCCGGATCTTGGCGCGTTGTGCTGCCTTCGGCCTATTCGCACATCGGTCCGCTACTGACGCAAACTCACAGGCCAACGGGGCGCCCCACGCCGACTTTCAGCATTGTAGGATGGCCACACCAGTGCGGCAACTTGCTACACACCACCTCGGTGCCATCCGGATCTTGGCATCTCAGCGCCTAGTGGTGTCTTCTATTCCGAAAATATTGTTGCGCTGCCTTCGGCCCCATTCACACATCGGTCCGCTACTGACGCCATCTCACAGGCCAACGGGGCGCCCCACGCCGACTTTCAGCATTGTAGGATGGCCACACCAGTGCGGCAACTTACTAGACACCACCTCGGTGCCATCCGGATCTTGGCGCGTTGTGCTGCCTTCGGCCTATTCGCACATCGGTCCGCTACTGACGCAAACTCACAGGCCAACGGGGCGCCCCACGCCGACTTTCAGCATTGTAGGATGGCCACACCAGTGCTGCAACTTGCTGGACACCACCTCGGTGCCATCCGGATCTTGGCGCGTTGTGTTGCCTTCGGCCTATTCGCACATCGGTCCGCTACTGACGCCGCCTCACGTGCCAACGTATTTTCTCCGCATTTTATACCCTATGCCGCATAACAGGTCATGTGACTTGTTTATAAAACTTTTCATTGGTTCATTTTACTTTTGGTTTCCTAATGATGGAAGGCTTGATCATATGACCTAAAAACAACACTTTTCATTGGATGAAAACTTTTTTTTTTCCCCAAACGATGAAAGCCCCACCTTGTTTCTGGATGTTTCAGACTGAAGCTGGCGTCAGCATGAGAGCACCACCATCTCGTAGCTCCGTCGTGGTCATTCCGCGAGCAATCATGGCAGCCGCTCCCCACCAGAAGCCTGCAGGAGTCGGGGCCCCCAAAACTTTTGATGAATTCTCAAGGCGGAGGGGACGCTTTCCAGAATGGGGTCCAAGACCTAGCAGACAAGCGTCCGATTTCCAAGGTGTCCCAGGGCCATTTCAGTGGACCAGGCCCAAAAAGGAAAGAGCCTGCCGCCATTTTGAGAGTCCTGTGACAGCCGCCTATCGCTGCACCGCAAGAGTGGGCGCAACTCAGCTGAATTGCGGCTTTTGACACAGTGGACCAAAAACGGACGGAATGGCAACTGAAACGGTAAAGGGGCGCCCCACTACAACAGATGACACTCCACCTGGAGAGGCCCGTTCACGCCGCCTCCCCCGGGGCGCCCCACGCCGTTATTCGGAGCAGCATTGTAGGATACCAAAACCAGTGCGGCAACTTACTGGACATCACCTTGGTGCCATCGTTCTGCTGCCTTGGAACTATTCGCACAACAGTTTGCTACTGATGACCCACCCCCGCGACGCCCCACGCCGTTATTTGCTGGGTGGCAACTTACTAGACATCACTTTCGTGTCATCTAGATTTCAGCGCGTTCTGCTGCCTTGGAACTATTCGCACAACAGTTTGCTACTGATGACCCACCCCCCGCGACGCCCCACGCCGGAAATCTGGACGTTGTGCTGCGTTGGGACTATTCGCACAGCCGACCGCTACTTCGTTGTTTTTCCCTAAAAATGTTTATATGTTATTACTATTTTTGTTTTCTTGTATATATTTATAAATTATTAAAGTTTTATAATCTTACTACTTTGTCGGAGTGCTATATATTTTTAATGTGACACATAATTGTAAAAACTTTGATGTACAAAGAGTCATCCCTGGAATCTTCCGCTTCAGGCTCGGTCCCCTCCCCAATCACAATACAGGATGGTTTTCAGATAATAGCAACGCTTCTGCTGTGACGGATCTCATCGAGTGTGGGCCTTGATCTACTATAACTCCTTTGAAGAGGGGTGATTCTTTACAGCTGTGGCCATAAACTACATCTGCAGGGCTAGCTGATACCCTAGGACCAGCCTGGACAATCGGACACAGAGGAAAAGGAGTGTCAGAGGGTGCGGTAGTGAATAGGGCGAAAGGGAGGTGTCGGGCAGGCACAGGGTGTGATTCTCAGGGAAGAGCAGCGCAGATGGGGGGAGGTTTATTACCCATGCATAAGACAGAGAGCGGGGGTGACCACTGCCTGGGGGAGATGCTTGCGAGGGTGGGGAGCCATGCTAAGGATCGACAGCGTGCACAAAGTGGGTCTGGTCAAGGCATCTAAAATGGCTGCCGTGCACGACAAAAGTGTGGCATTTGAAAAAAGACAAGATGGCGCAGACAATGTTTTTCAACACTTCCTGATTTCCTTCGAATCGAACGTTAACAGACGTTGGGGCATATTACCAAAGTTAAGCGATATTTATCCCTAACGATGCTTAGCAACGATTTTTTTACCGTCAGAAATTATCGCAGATAAACCTTGCTATTATCAAGGTTTATCGCAAATACGATAAAAAACGACCGCAATGCATTAATATCGCTGAAAACTCAGCGATATTCATGCATTACCAAGCTAATGCTCTTAGCCATGTTATCCACCTCCCATTGGATAACATGGCTAAGAACTGCTCAGGGCAGCTGTTACTTTTTGGAGATATTCGCGCTTATCTCGAATATTTCCAAAAGTTGATAATAGGAGATAGCGATGTTAGCGACTGTTTCCAGTCGCTAACATCTTGGCATGCCCACTTTGCATGTCATTAGTGATAAATATCACTCACATGCAAAGTGGGGCCCAAGATGGTCGCTATCTCCTACTAGCCGTCGCTAACTGGTGTTAGCAACAGCTAGGTAATACAGATATAATTTTATCTCCGCGAAGCGGAGCGCTGTTACACATATATATCTTGTTTTTGAACGTTAATTTCTCAAAATGCACTGAAGCACATATATTGAGACCTAGCAAAGGCACATCGGGCTACCAGTCCCAAGTTTCGTGCAAATCCATTCAGCCGTTCGATTATTATTATTATTATTTTTTTTGCCCCGCGGGGCCCTTTTAAAACCTCCACATCAAACCTAGGGGGTCAGCGAGGATCTACTATGCCCCCTTATGGTCATTTGCCCCTTCGCTTTGGCCTCCTCTTGTCTCTCGATCCTACCGAGAGACAAGATGGCGGCCGCTACGGACTGTTTGGAATGTTTACAGACACCGGAGAGCCAATCAGCTTCGCTTCGCAAAGCTCCGTAACGCGAAAAGTACGTGAAGCGGTGCGCTGTTACAGATATATATCTTTTTTTGAACGTTAATTTCTCAAAATCCACTGGAGCACATATTTTGAGATCTAGCAAAGGCACATCGGGCTACCAGTCCCTACAATTTTGCCAAGTTTCGTGCAAATCCATTCAGCTGTTGGATTATTATTATTATTTTTTTTTTTTGCCCCGCGGGGCCCTTTTAAAACCTCCACATCAAACCTAAACGGTCAGGGAGGATCTACTATGCCCCCTTATGGTCATTTGCCCCTTCGGTTTGGCCTCCGCTTGTCTCTCGATCCTACCGAGAGACAAGATGGCGGCCGCTACGGACTGTTTGGAATGTTTACAGACACCGGAGAACCAATCAGCTTCGCTTCACAAAGCTCCGTTGCGCGAAAAGTACGCGAACTGGAGCGCTGCCCGGTCCGCTGTTACAGATATATATCTTTTTTTAAACGTTAATTTCTCAAAATCCACTGGAGCACATATATTGAGACCTACAAAAGGCACATCGGGCTACCAGTCTCTACAATTTTGCCAAGTTTCGTGCAAATTCATTCAGCCGTTCGGGCTAAAAGTGAGGCCAACCTCCCTATGGAAAACTCAATGTTAAAAACACGTTTTGGGACCCCCCTTTTTTCTCGACCCCCCTGGACTAACCCCCCCCAATTTTCAAGGGCTGCTCAGAAACAAAATGTGCCAAAAAGGGGGTTTACCTATGCCTCTTATCAGCACAATTGTGTGCACATAAATCAACATTATAGAGAAAACCACATCAATTAGTAAACTCTGACAATAATGTCATTTGCATTTAGGCTTTTATGCATTCAAAATTTTTAAGAAAAAAACAAGGAAAGATACATCGTCAACTAAACTTTGAGCAAACATGAATTATTGCTAGGGAAAAGAAGAGAAAGCATTGTGTACAAAAATAAACCTCAAACAAATGAGTGCAAATGAATTCACAAATAGTGCAAAGCTATTTACATATTCACAAGTGTAACAGTATCATGCAGTCATATGAGAACAATATGAGAGAAATTTGTAACTTGTGTATTCAATCACAATTCCTGTTGCTAACTATTTATCTTAAGCGTAGGAATCCAAAAATGAATTGAGGCAAGACAGTGACATTTTGTAACAAACTAGCTTTTTTTGCCGACGCGTTTCGAAATCCAAAGAAAAAATCGTCGGATTCTCATCAGGGCGTGGAAATGTATCCGCCGATACTGTTTGGGGAAAGAAAGAAGGGGAGGCGAGTTTAGAAGGCTGAGCCTTTCATCATGCATTAAAAAGTCTTTTCCCAAGTGAATGCACCCGAGGGTGCAACATACCTCATACGACCAATAATAGTTGGTCACAAAACGTTATTTCAAAAATCCAACCGAGTCATCAGACACTGTGGTAGTCAAACCTGCAAGGAAGTGACATGGCTAAAGTCAGTGGCTGCCATGTGAGACGCAACTTAATGGATAAAGTTGAGCGGAGGACTCGTGGTCAAGGTGCTGAATAACAATGATACTCTGTCCCTTGAAATTGCTGCAAACATCGATTCGCTGGGAATGGATGCAGGAAGAAAACGCTATGAGGGCTTAACGCATTGGATTCTTCCTGCATCCATTCCCAGCGAATCGACCACAAAGTAAGGTTGGCCAGTTAACTCGGGGTTATTTAAATTTAAATGTATACACGCGACGTGTTTTTCTAATATGCACATCCCTTTGATGTTTGCAGCAATTTCAAGGGACAGAGTATCATTGTTATTCAGCACCTTGACCACGAGTCCTCCGCTCAACGGAATGAAGGTAATTGCAGCTTTGGTTTACCTTCCTCTTTATCCATTAAGTTGCGTCTCACATGGCAGCCACTGACTTTAGCCATGTCACTTCCTTGCAGGTTTGACTACCACAGTGTCTGATGACTCGGTTGGATTTTTGAAATAACGTTTTGTGACCAACTATTATTGGTCGTATGAGGTATGTTGCACCCTCGGGTGCATTCACTTGGGAAAAGACTTTTTAATGCATGATGAAAGGCTCAGCCTTCTAAACTCGCCTCCCCTTCTTTCTTTCCCCGAACAGTATCGGCGGATACATTTCCACGCCCTGATGAGAATCCGACGATTTTTTCTTTGGATTTCGAAACGCGTCGGCAAAAAAAGCTAGTTTGTGACAAAATGTCACTGTCTTGCCTCAATTCATTTTTGGATTCCTACGCTTAAGATAAATAGTTAGCAACAGGAATTGTGATTGAATACACAAGTTACAAATTTCTCTCATATTGTTCTCATATGACTGCATGATACTGTTACACTTGTGAATATGTAAATAGCTTTGCACTATTTGTGAATTCATTTGCACTCATTTGTTTGAGGTTTATTTTTGTACACAATGCTTTCTCTTCTTTTCCCTAGCAATAATTCATGTTTGCTCAAAGTTTAGTTGACGATGTATCTTTCCTTGTTTTTTTCTTAAAAATTTTGAATGCATAAAAGCCTAAATGCAAATGACATTATTGTCAGAGTTTACTAATTGATGTGGTTTTCTCTATAATGTTGATTTATGTGCACACAATTGTGCTGATAAGAGGCATAGGTAAACCCCCTTTTTGGCATTAATAGGCCCTACCTACCCTCTTTCCCACAGGGCCAAAACCCCCCCCCTTTTTGTTCAGAAACAAAATGTGCCATTTTCCTGAAAATTTCAGCCAATTCCGTCCACAAACGCCAAAGTTATTAGACATAGAATTTTCAAAAAACCCATAGAGAAAAAATCCTAACTATATATACCTACTGGCGACCGCCAGTAGGTAATATATATATATATATATATATATATATATATATACATACGTACATAATACGAGGAAGGTAATGATACGGGGCTGCGGAAGCATCTTGAGAATATCTTTCATTTCCTCAGAGGGAACATATTGTTAATGTATATTTAAAAATACATAAAACCTTATGTCCCCTCCAGAGGAGTTGGATGAATTACGATGGAGTAAGGAAAGAATATCGAAGAGAGGTAAATTATGTGAAAGGGTATATGTTTGATGCTTTTAAAAAGAAAGCAAAAATATTTAAATGATTATAGAATGTAGTATGTTTAAGTTTAAATGGAATATAATAATGAGTTGACGAAAGAACCATTTCAAGAAACATAGGTGAATTAAGGAATTACTTTGTGCAAGGTAATGATTCAGAGCGATGGTATCATCTTGAGTTTATCTTTCATTTCCACAGAGGGAACATATTGTCAATGTATAATTTGATTTACATTCAACTTTATGATCCCTTAAGTGGAGTTGGATGGCTTTCAACAGAGGATTTAAAAGAATAATAAATAATATTTTTTTAAGAATGCAAGTATATTATAATGATTGAAAAATGTACTATAAATACACTATCGACGCAAAAAGGAACACATTTGTAATAAAGGAGAATACTCTTTATCTTCTAGAGTGAAAATGGGTTAAAAGTATTTATACTGAGTAGTGCTTTTACCAATTTTCACTCGTAAAGGACAGGAGGATAATTTTTGCAAGCACTTTTTATGAAAAAAATAATATAATTGTGCCTCTAAATGTTAAATAATAATGCTTTTATTTTTTACATATGATAGTTAAATGTAATAATGAAATGAAATGTACATAAAAAAAGAAAGATGAAGTAGCGAAGGAGTGTTTGTCATAGCACTTCTATTCTTCTTTATCTGAAAGTAAAAAAAGCCCAATCATTTAAATAAAGCTGACGGGGCAATACTTATGTAATGTAAACATAAGGGATGAGTGCTTATGATCAAATTTAAAAAATGTGGTCCAACGCGTAATACCAATGAATGAAAAAAAGATTTTGCAACTCACCAGTGTTATGATTTAAAAAGACTCAATAAAAATATTTGGAAAACTTGTGCATTCTTCTTTCAAGGATGGTTTGAAGAATTATAGATTTAATGAAAGGACACAGTACTCCCCGCTAAAGGAGAAAAGTCAGCACAATTATGATAGAATAGAAGTTAGAAAAATATTTCTAAATACCTTCACAGTCAACAAACTTGTAAGCAGAGTAGACATTATAAGTGAAAAACACCCTACCACAACTTGTTTTTTGAAACGCATTGTAAAATAAAGTGTGACACAAAATGGCTTCGTACATGGTGAGGGTATCATAACGTCACATATAAAAAACAAGCCAATCAACATTAGGCTCAAGAAGCTACAGTTAAGCACACAACAGCCAATCAAATGTTTTTGAAAATCTGCGCAAGGGAAGGTATTGGTCGGTAATACGTCTACTTACTATGCTTCACAACCAATGAAAAAGACGAACAGAATGTTTCTGTTGTTAACATACGAGCTAATCAGATGACCTGGCAAGTACGCGCAGGGGGAGGCAATTGTTGCTTACAATAAATATTAACAAAAAAAAGATGGGTAGTTTAAAAGAACCCATTGGAATAAAACACAAGCATGTTTGATTAAATAAAGTTTCCGTGGTGAAGTATAATCAACAATCTTTAAAAAATTATCAGGGATATTATCAGGCACGGCGTTAGCATTATTGCTGCAGTAGTGATCAATCACGTGACTCACGTATCACCACTGTCTGGCGCTACGTACTTCACTTGCAAAGTTAAAAAGAACATGTGTGACATTTGCATAACATGTGTAGTGTGATGTGAATTATGGAGGATGACTTGCTTTAGAAAGACCCCAAAGGCTTCTTGCAAAATAAGAACGCAATTATCTGCTAGATCCCATATAATGATTATCCAGGCTCTCAAGGCTAAACACTTTGGAAATCATCTCTCACCACTTTTTAATTCATTAGAATAGTAATTGTAACTCTTACAGTATCCTACACTTACCCTACAGATGCAACGCCCCTGGAGTTAGAATAGTAATTGTTACCCCTACAGTATCCTGCACTTACCCTACAGAGGCACCACCCCATTGTTAGAATAGTAATTGTTACCAGCACACTATCCAGCACTTACCCTACAGATGCACCCCCCTGGAGTTAGAATAGTAATTGTAACCCCTACACTATTCTGCACTTACCCTACAGATGCATCCCTCTGGAGTTAGAATAGTAATTGTTACCCATACACTAACCTGCACTTACCCTACAAATGGACCCCCCTGAGGTTAGATTAGTAATTCTTACTCCTACACTCTCCAGTACTTATTGACCTTAAAATAGAAATCGGTACTCCTACAATATCAAGCACATATGTTAAATACGCACACCCTTATCGTTTTTGAAAATGCGAAACTGTTTTTTCATTAAAAATAGTTTAATAATGAATGTAAATCAAAATAAATATTTATTTAAAAATATATTTTATACAAATAACTATTACATTCATATTATTTAAAACAAATATCGTTTTTAATAAAATCAAAGATAATGTTAATGATTAAAAAAAAATATTTGGTCCGTTTTCTTTTTTTGATTTACGGTATGACGTTTACATAGTGACGTTCAACAAGAAGGCAGCCATTTTGAGTTGCAAATAACTATTACATTCATATCATTTAAAACAAATATCGTTTTTAATCAAATCAAAGATAAAGTTAATGATTAAAAAAAAATATTTGGTCCGTTTTCTTTTTTTGATTTACGGTATGACGTTTTAAGTTGCGAGGAAGGACAAAGAAGAAGCAAGGTAGAGGCGCTCAAATGTTCAAAACTTGTTAATAGTTATTACATGTTCTGCAAGAGTGACATTTATTGCAAGGAGAGAAGAGGGGGGTTTATAGATGTAAATAGTTTATTGCAAACTTAAAAACGTAAAATGTCCGAAGTCATAATGTCAGTGTATGCCCAAGTCCGGTCACATGCTTAGATATAACGAAGATACAAAGAATGCATTTGCAAAGTATATTTATAGTAGATTTAAAAGAAAAAGACTAGAGAAAAGTATAGTTGCAGAGAACGGTGACCCGAGCTAAAAGCTTATATATATTTGGCGTAGTAATGATTTTCGTTGTAAAATATTGCGTTGGAACAGTATATGCGTTGTAAAAAATGCGTAGTAATGGCATGCATTGTAATAGCATGCGTTGTATCATCATACATCAGATAGCCATTGCAACACAACTTTTACATTTATGAGAAATTCAGGTTTCCAATGAAGAAAAAGTGAGGTTCAAATTGTGGCCTGTGCTATCTTCAGTGTAGTTTGCCATTAAGTGTGCCTTTGCACTTGCAGCGTGAATTTTATTATTCAACTAAATCTATAACTGATATAAAAGAAGTTTTTGAAGGAAGCATACTAAAGGGATATTGTATAGGTTTGATAATTGTTATACTTAGTTTGGTATTGTACTCTGCAAATAATGAATCAAGAGTCTATTTAATTGTGAGTTCTGATGACCGCAGTGTAGGCAGGAGACAGCGGTTAGCAAGAGCCCACGACCACATGGCGTTGAGTAGAGCTGCACAGTATTGGTAATTTAGCGTGTGTGCAACCAGAAATGATAAGTGGTACATAGAGTTAGTGGCACCTGAAGCAACAATGTTATGAAGATTTTTTTCACTTATTTTAACAAAATCTGAATAAATACAGTATAATTGTCTCTGCAATAAATAAATCAAGCCTGAATTCCCTACTTTCTGTAGTGTAGATGTAAAGCTGAATTCAAGTTGTGAACCCTGCTGTCCGCTGTGTAGATCGAAGGCAGTAGTTGACACAGACATGGAGGAATGCTTTTTGTCACTTATTTAAACAAAATCTGAAGACATATAGTAGAAATGTCTCTGCATTAAATAAATTAAGGCTGAATTTCCTACTGTTCATACTTTAACAAAATCTGAGGACATAGTACAATAGTCTTTGCTTTAAATAAATCGAGATTGAATTCAATGTTGTCTGTAGTGCTTAAGCGCTACTGGTATCAAGTTGTGAACTCTACTGACCGCACTGTAGATCGAAGGCAGGAGTCACCACAGATACCGACGAAGAATTGTAATCACTTATTTTAACAAAGTCTGAGGACATAGAGTAGAATTGTCTCTGCCTTACATAAATTAAGGATAACTTCAATTCTGTGCGTAGTGTAGATACAAAGCTGAATTCAAGTTGTGAACCCTGCTGTCGCAGTGTAGATCGAAGGCAGTAGTCGATACAGACATAAGTCTGCGGTGCTGTTGCGCTGAGTTCGCAATCGGCCTGTATCGAGGAGGCACGTGGTCATGGCGGCATCCACGTGGCAGGGTGAGGACCTTCGCTGTGGCAGAGTCGTTTTTCTTTGCAGAAGTGAACCACGCCCAAGGCGTAGGCTAATTATTTATTCCCTTACATTGGAGTTGCGTACGTTGGATCAGCCCACTCCACTTCTGCTTCAAGGGGGGAAGACAACACAGCAACATGACCGAGATATTCCCCAGAGTCTGAGATAATATGGTTGCGTCCACTATGCAGTACACACGTATCAATGGTATATCTACACATGGAAAAGTTTTTAGTTTCTATAGTGAGTTGTGTATAGCATTTTGCCGGTAATCTTGGCATTGTGTAAATTATTGTTGATGTGCGAGTTCCTTCCCTTATACATAGTTGGTTACCACATCTCTGAACATTGAGCTAGTCTGCTGTTGAGGGGATGTACTAACTTGGGACGGTCCGTTGTCCTGTTTTGCGCTGCCTCTGAGGTAGCAGAGGGAAAGGGGTGAGGAGGGGTGGTTGTAGTGGTGGTGATGCTGGGTATTGTGATTTTGTTGGGTTTCGGAAGTGTATAGTTAGTACTTCTATCACTTATTGCTCTTTAAATATGGGTATGAGTTGGATGTAATTCACGCAGTACATAGTCGACATCCTTACACTAATTAAATGTTGATGTTAATTTGTTAGTGGTAAGTGAAACTATTGCTTGTGTTTTTAGGTAACATTGCAGATTTGGTTTCTTGTTGAAAATATAGGGAAGTGGTCAACATTATAATTAGGAATTGTCATTTAAAAAACCTTTGAAATTCAATGAAAAAACCATAGGTGTCAGGCAGGTTATCGTTAGGAATTATCATTCAAAAAACCTTAGAAATTCACTGAAAAAACATAGGTTTCAGGGGTGTTATAGATAGCTGGACATTTCACTCATACAAAACCATTGAAATTCCTCCGTTATAGTTAGTTCTGCTACCTATAACTCGCGCGCCCGCAATGCACTGCTGATGATGTCACATAATACATCATTTATTTCACCTATATATAAAAAATTACAATGTGACCATTTATGCATGAATGCACATGATGCATTTTTCTATGGAATGTACTTCAAAAAAATGAACTGTTTGTTGTTCCAAAACTATATATTTTTTTAAATGAGCACTTAGCACTTTATTAACAGCCATTTAAACCAATGAAATGTATGTAATTACACACACTACAAGATGGCCACTGTCTTTACCATTGAAACCTTCTTTTATGTTGAGGAAGAAAGCAATGATTGGTGGGGTTTAAATGGCGACTATTTTTTGTACACGAACTTACACTGACGAAGATTGTATAGCGAAACGCGTCTGTCTGGGGTGAAGGGGGGTTTGCAATAAACCATCTTTGTAAGTCGGATACCAGCGTGCTTGCCAATTTTTCAACTTGATGGAGTTGATCTGTTCTGCGGTCTATAAGCGTTTCACCAACGCTGGTTGAGAGCACCCGGGAAAAAGGAGGAGCAACGGCGGTGAAGAACCTGTGCCAAAAGTTAAAATGGCCGTCTGCCCCGAGGCGTTGTAAGCAAAGTCTATCATAGGAGAAACTAATATCGGTCTCCGAGAGGAACTTGAAAAAAACTGAGCTTTTTCCCGCCGCGCAGGAGCGGCTGCGGGGGAGACGTTGGCTGACCTCTGCCTAGCGCCAGCACCGGTAGCGGTGAGTGAAGCTTCGCTGTATTATCGTTTTCACAAATAATATCTGCTTTGCCTCAGTCCCGTGTGGTACCGCGCAAAACATTGCAAACCCCCAAAGCAAGTGGGTAACCACCACCCAAAGTATAAGATTATCGGAAGAGTACTTTCCAAACTGAGCAGCTATGTCAAACACGGAGGATATCACAGGCGAGATAGAGGCAGCTGCCAAGGCAATGTTTAGGTCCTCCACAGAGAGACCGACAAGCACAGAAAATCCAGCTGTAGCATCCGTAGTGAACAACAATTTAAAGACACTTTATTCCAAACTGGAATAGCTAAAAGAGAGAGAGAGCAGGAAATGGTGGGAGGCCACCTCTCTACAGAGGTATATCGAATGCAACAGAATCCCGAGAGGACTTCGGATTTTCATTATACCGTCTTATGAAAATCCTGACCCAGCGCTTTTAAAGGACTTGGTGGAATATACAGCTGAGTCTTCTAAGGGGATGGTCCGCATGCTAATCCAATATGCATGGAGTGACCGGGAGAAATGCATGAAAGAAATAACGGATCTGGAGGACCTCATTGCCAAAGATAAAGACACTAAGACAAGTGAACAACTGAGAACCACCATGGCAATAAGAATAAAGGAGTATGAACTAGGCATCAGAAAAAGGAAACAAACTAAATTTTTACGAGACGAGCAGGATTATCTAACAGGCAGAATCTTAACCTTTGCTCGGAGATTCGATGCAACAAGGAGACGACTTGTTCAAGGCAATGCAGCGGCAAGTGTTGTAGACACTGAAGAATCGGAGGTTGAAGTATCAGATGGAGAACAACCTCCAGCTCCTGCAACCAAAGGAAAAAAAACTAAACAACCTTTTTCGACGAATACCAAAATATGAAGGAGACCCGCCAAAGGCCACAACAAAAAACCACCCTCCCCAAACAACCCAAAAAGGATGACAAGGCGGGGCAAAAGGGGCAAAAGAAAATACACAACAAACCACCTCACCGAGGGTAACGCGGAGTGCCTCCAACCGCAAGAGAAGATAATTGCGCAGAAAGATAACAACATCATCAACCTGTCTAAAAGAACACTAACAGGTGATGAGATCAAGGTATTAAAGAAGGGATTGAGTTTCTGTCCTGCAAGCGAGTTCAACCTTGTTGATAAGAAAATAGATCTGTTCAGGTACATACGCAAACTCAAGTTCAAAAAAATCTTTCTTCTAAATCCAAAAAATACGGATGTGGGAACGTAGTCGAAAACCGCCACGGAGGAATCTGTAGAAGAACATTCCAATACCCTATTAGAGGTATTGCTGACTCCCACACAAGAACTTCAAGAAAGAGGGACATTAAATGAGGAAAATGGCATTGTACCTGCAACGCAAATAAGAGATCCAAGCAACTTGAGGAATAAATCGAAAAGACTGCCTAATGCTTGCCAAGATGCTATAGATGTTTTCAATGAAGCGGTGTTTTCTGATTTGGAAAAAATGGCAAAAGACAAGATGGACATGAGAACGTTCAACATTACGAGAAGGGAATGGGAGGCAATTAAGTCCCTCAAAAATGATAAATCTATTGAAATAAAATCTTCGGACAAAGGTGGGAACATAGTGATTTTTAGCAAGGAAAACTATGAGCAAGAAGCACTCAGACAATTGAAAGACACGGAATGCTATATTGTCATAAAGAGAGCTGAGTATGTCAACTGCTTGATGGAATATCAAACAATGCTGACACAATGGAAAAACGAGGGCATGCTCAGCATGGATGAGTTTTTGTCTCTTCAATGCGAATCCCCAGTACTTCCCACTTTTTATCATTTGCCCAAAATCCACAAGATCGAAAAGACACTCTAAGATGGCGCCTATGATTGTGCAGAGTGTAGTCCTTTGTCGATTGGTATTGCACTGTTTTGAATGATTTAAAATGGCGCCGTGCATCGCGTTGCCGTATGACACTGAGGAAGGGACGCTTCCCGAAACGCATTTGTCTTGAATAAAGTTTGTTGGAACTGCCAAGAAAACCCGTGAGTGCTGCCGTCTTTCTTTGACCTAGAGACCTGGGAAGAAAGCTGTGGAGCTATCATTTGTGTACGCGGTACACCAACGCGTGGCAGCACCCGCCAGCAGAGTGACTCGCGGTACTGGTGAACCTTGGAGCATTTATATATATATATATATCGCCCACATGGGCATGATTGGAAGTCAAGTCTGATAATTATGATGGACCTTTGCCCACTGGGGCAATATGATATATGAACAATGAATCCGGATACTGTGTGATTTTAACACGATACCGCATATTATGGCCGGCGTAAGGGCGCAAGTCAAACAGACAGCATCAATAATGTGTCTGTATATTAAGGACTATCATTGGTCTTTTACCTTGAATATCAAGAATATGGCTCAATAACTAAATCCCATTCTTATTTGGAAGCGTCACAAATGTTTACATGAAACAATGTTTACTGTGGACAGACTTAGCTCACAATGGTGTTTTCTTTATGTTTATGAAAACGTGCACAATGTGTAAACACTATGTACCTTTAAATGACCGTCAGTGCCTGCATAGCCCCACCCGTGAGCAAGAGATCGGTGGATCTCGAAACGCGTTGGGTTTGCTCTGCCAAATAAACTGACAGCACCGTGTGGTAATTGGGCTCCGACTCTGGTTTATTCGAAAAAGAAGCGTGACCAGGAGTGTGTGTAATATTAGGGGCTGGCGTACCCCGTCGTGAGCCCGCCGTCAAAGAGGCTTAAGCACGCTAAACTCTGTGTGTGCAATATATATATATATATATATATATATATATATATATATATTCACTGGACCCTGTGGACATACCCCCAGCAGGCTGCCGCCCCGCACCGCGCACAGTCTGTGGTGTGCACAGCGTAGGGTTGGCCTTCAGGCCCCAGAGACCCAATTCCATGGGTAAAAACATATATATTAAGTGCAATCGCCTCCTCTACCCTTAATTGGGCCCAGGGACCCCGGGGTGAGTTCCAATAAAAAGGGGAGGGGGCCATGTGACCTCCATTCCAAAGTCTAACCCCCAGGGCAGTTCATTTTTTAAAAGGGAAGGGGACCATGCAGTCCCCCTCTGAGCCTTTTCAGGCTCAGAGGACCCCATAATGTGGGGCTTTTGGGATTTATAAAGGGGAGGGAAGCACCCCTCACTGAGCCAATTAGGCCAGGGAGACCCTATTCCCCAGGTCAAAATTTGATTAAAAGAGGAAGGGGCTGTGTTGTCCCCCTCACCGAGCCTTTCTAGGCTGCAGGGACCCCATCCCCTGGGGCCGTACCTCATTACAAAGGGGATGGGTGCCATGCAGTCCCTCTCCCCGGCCTTCTCAATCGCTGGGGACCCCTTGCCCCGGGGCTGTAATTTTTTTTAAAAGGGAGGAGGGCCTAACGCCCCATCCCCAAGCCTATTGTGGCCTCAGGGACTCCATCCCTGGGACCTGCATGATTTAAATGTGGGTGCCCCCACCAAACACACATTGAGGGCTGCGGGGGAGCCCCAGGGCCGTCGCAGCCAGCTTCCAGCATGATGCGGAACCTGACATTGCACCTGCCCAGAGTGAGCACCTATTTATGCTGTACCCACTGGGTTGGAACAATCTTTGTTCTGTTTTGTTTCTGAACAGGGAACAGAATACAAGTCTGCTTCCAGCAGGCAGGAGCATTTTTAAAGCTCCCCCCACTGGGAGTAGGCATTGTGTTTGTTCCCATTTGGCAGGAGATTTGAAAATGTTACCACCAAATGGGAGCAAACACGTTTCCCTGCCTGCACTGGTGTGGGCAGAGAAACCACTGTGTCCGAGGGGTGGGCTCCACAGGACACAGCAAGTGAGCTGGCCCAGGGGGATGGGTCCCCTGGGGTCATTATAGACTCAGGATGGAGGGGGCCACGCTGCCCCCTCTTTTTAAAATAAAAGTCACAGTCCTGGGAGAGTGGGTCCCGAGGGCCTTTTAAAGACTTAGGAAGGGGGACACACATCCCCCCTTAAAAGATTATTTGGGCCCTGGGAAATGGGGAACAAAAACAGCAGAGGGAAGGGGCCTGCGTAGCCCCCCTCCCCTTATTAAAACCATTGGGCCCATGGGAATTGGATACCTGGGGCCGAATACAGCTCGCGGTGGGGGGGCAAGAGTCTACTCCTCTTAATTAAAGAATATGGTTCACCATTTTGTTTGGTTTTCTCTGCAAACCTATGGGAGTCCTGTGGGATTGAGACCGAAATTGCGGGGCTTTTTAAAATTTTGGCCCGAGAGGGGCCATCTGGGTCCCCCCAATGGGTTTAGGGGAGCAGGGTATCCCCATCGTTCCCCCTTATATCATTAAAAAAGGGGGACTAAGTCCCTGGGTCCTGTCATGTCTGCAAGCAACATTGTTCTCATGTTGCTTGCAGCCAATCAGAGAGTGAGATGGCCCAAGGGGAAACAAAGTTTTAATTTTAAATTGCCACTCTTGTGAGACTCTCACAGGGGTCCCTTGGACCTATCAGTCCAGATTGGGGATCTCCAACCTTTTCTATTGTGAGTGCTACTTCTGATTAGTGAAAATCATTGTGAGCTATTGATGGCTAAGCAACTTGTGCATTGTTACCAGACACCCTCAAGCCCAGCTTCATTGAATTTGAACCTAATGTCCATAGAGCCAGTTACTCTGGATTGAACAAAATACTTTGACCACGGGCACTGCGACAGGGCTACCATTTTTGTCACTAGAGTGTGATCTTTGGTGTGGGATGAACATGTGTATGATATCAATAGGATATATGTGTATGAGTGACGTAGAGCCTGTGTCATATGTACTTATGACACAGGACATGCCTTTTGCCATATGTGGCACCGTTACATGTATAACACAAACATACAACCATTTCTTTTTTAAATAGGAGAAATTTAAAGTGAAGAAAACTGTGATGCAAAAATGTTCTTAAATGGGACAAATGTTCTCCCTCTTAAAATAATCGCTATGTTTTTCACTTATACATCTGGTATTGTATCCACCAGCCGGTGGGTGGGAGCAAGACTTGGTGTGTAGAGTCAACACTTTGAAATGGTAGAAATTAAACTGAAGAGTTAACTTTAGGTTTATATAGATTCCATAAAACTCAACATTTAAATATTCTCCCATTTCGAAGTGTCATATTTACAAACAGGAGGCATCTTGCTCCCAGTGGCATGTAGACATGGTGCTATATTTAAAACAGAAAAATGCAGCAAATTGTTCAAGTGGGAGGAATTTAAATTGAAGAAACAATCTTCATAAAACATTAAGACGTAATTGGCTTAATTGAACGTTAAGAAAAACATTTAGACTTAATGTTTCATAGAAATATTTTTCTTCGATTTAAATTTCTGCCATTTAAAAACAAAATTATGATATTTTATGTTATAAATATGGTACACTGTGTACTGGCAACTGGGAGCAAGAGGCCTCCTGTTTTTAAATGTGACACTTTGAAATGGGAAACCTGTTAAAATGAAGAGTTAGCTTATTCATTAAGGTAACATTTCCTTTTCTTTTTCTCCCATTTAAAAGAATTCAGAAACACAATGTTGTTCTCACACACCAATATTAAGTTGACAAGGACTTTTATTTATGAATGAAATACCTTTCTGTGCAGTTCTTCACCTCTGTGCCCCAACCTGGGTCATAAATCTGACAGAGCCCTGATCATTATCAGGCACTGCTATTTACAGCCTTGTGATAATAATGTAAAATAAGCACAGACTTCTAAACTTTGAAACAGAAATGTGACCCTGTACTTATTTAAAAATGAACTCAAGGTTGTGAGCTACACTCAAGGTGCCTCCAAGCTAGTGGTAGCTCGTGATCAACCGGTTGGAGACACCTGTTATATGTGTACCAAAAATGAAAAGCTTATCTTTGAGATGAAAAAGTACGTATTACCAGAATTCATCAGCAGATATTTGGAGAAAAATATTTGAATTTCCAAAACCTATTTTAAACTGATATTTACAGATCAATCATGCAGCGCTGAGGAGACGTATTACTAATAGTATTACCTTGGTATCAAGGGCACTGCAGCTACGGCTGTTATGTACTTCCCATGTAGAAGCATTCCACATTGACAAACCCATTTTTTTTCCGGCAATCTGCCTTGTGAACTGAGGTGATCACTGCTGCTCGTAAGCTTGCACATGGTGGCCATAAATATAATCTTGCCCTAATGCCGTCACTATTACAATATTAATAATATTAGTAGCTCAGGATGATTTTTACATAAGTGGCTCTTATTACCAAAAACGTTGGAGACCCCTGATATAAACAAATAACATGAAATTAAAAAATAAACAAATAATAATATTGATAGATATATTTAAACAATATTAGGAAAAGTATTGGAGTTTGGGAATAATAGATATGCTATTGCTACTCGAGTTTATGCAACAGTGCTGGAAGCATAGGCTTTCAGAAGGATTACATTTACTATTCCCTCTCCAAACAGGCCAACGGTAGGGAAAGTATTGGACTTATGAGGGGTAAGATTTACTATTCCGCATCCAGTCTGTGCAACAGTAGGAAAAACATTGGACTTTTGAGGGGTGGGATTTTCAATTGCCACTCCAGTCTGAGCAACAGTAGGGAAAGGGTTGAACTTCAGAGGGGTTACATTTACTACTCCCACTCAGGTCTGTGCAACAGAAGGGAAAGTGATGAGCTTTGGAGGGGTTAAATTTACTTATCCCACCCGGGTCTGTGCAACAGTAGGAAAGGTGTTGGACTTTGGAGGGGTAATGATTTCTGTTCCCACTCCAGTCTGTGGAACTATAGGGAAAGCATTGTATTTCGGAGGGATTAAATGCACTATTCCTACTCCAGTCTGTGCAAGAGTAGTGAAAGCATTGGACTTTGAAGCAGTTAAATTTACTATTGCCTCTCTAGTCTGTGCAACAGTAGGGAAAGTATTGAACTTTGGAGGGGTAAGATATTCCATTCCCACTCCAGTCTGTGCAACAGTTGGGGAAGCATTCCACACTATACCCCTACATACCTAGCAGCCCACACTTAAATATAACAAAAAAAATAGGAATAACAAAATCTACATAATTGATAATCAATTTACTAATTAATTAACAATTAATTATTATTTGTTAATTAATGATTACTTAACGTCTCACCCTCTACCCCTACAAACCTAGCAACCCACAACTAAAATATAGCTAAACTAAATCAGCATTGTGTAATATGCATAATTAAACTATCAATTATCTATTGAATAATAAATAAATAATTAGTTGTTAATTAATTGTAACTTAATTAACTTCCCACCCCATATCCCTACAACCCCAATAGCCCACACCTAAAATATAACTAAAATGTGAAGTTATTACAAATGTGCATAATAACAAATCAATTAAATAATTAATGATAAATTAATAAATAATTGTAAAATAATTATTGCTTAATTAACTTCCCACCTGATACCCCTACAATCCCAGCAGGCCACACCTAAAATATAACAATAAAAGACAATTATTACACAATTTTCATAATTAATAATCAATTCAATTATTAATAATAAATTCAGAACCGATTGTTAAATAATTATTACTTGATTAACTTTCCACCACTATACCCATACAAACCTAGCAGCCCGCTACAACACTAAAATTACTATTAGCAATATTTACAACTAAATTTTTTGGCCAAATACTGGATTTTTCAACAGAAGTTCACCAGCACATTTACCATTTCCAATCCTAATAAGCTTTATTTAACAGATATATTATCAAAGCATAATACAAATATATTTCTTAAGACACATGTATGAACACGGTTAAAGCTCCCTTTTTTAAAATATTTTTTAAAATATGTCCTCTAGAGTACTAAAAATACTTTAATACAGTTTAAAACAACTGGAAATATTAATACTTATAAAACCATTTAAGCACATTACAACTCATGGGGTTACATGATGCAGGGGCACAAATAATTACATCACTGACATGCCTGGTCATTCCAGAACAATGCTACTGCATCTAGTTTGGAAGTGGCCAGCTCCATGTATTCATATACAAAAGAATAGTAACAAACACAAGCCTTCAGTCTATGGGGAGTGCCTGTGATCTAATGCCCCAAGTCCATCCCAGAAACTTTGCAAATGCAATGACAATGGGGTTTGATGTTTCCGAGCGCAATAATCTTAGCGCAACGCCATTCCTTCTGGTGCCTAATGATCTGCAAATTGGTGTCCCCCATGCTCGGCGAGGGGCAGCATAAGCTGGACAGACAAACAGCAGATGGACCGGTGACTCCGATTGGGCAAGACAAATGGGACAGGATTCGTCACCTAAATTACTCCATCTTGCTGTAAATGATCTTACTGGTAATGAGCCTACCCTGAATTGGAAGAATAACTTCCGATCATGCTTAGTTATTATATCCCAGTACTGTTCCAACCTTGGGACTGGTTTGACTTCTAGGAATCTTCCTGTGAGTGAAGAAGTGTCACTATTCCTATAAGCATTTTGGGTCACCCATTCCCAATACTATACTTTTATAATTGCCTTGGGGGGGAGCGGGGTACCCACTGGATTCTCCAATGGTGATGCCATACCAATACTTATTAGGGAGGCTTTGACCTCCTGCAACCATTTTATTTTGTTAAAGCTGTCTGCTATGATTAGATCCTTAAGGCCTGCAGCACAGGTTACTAGTTCTGGTGTTCACCAGATTCTCCGCCAATAAAATAAAGGACGCGAACAGCATGGCCGGGTGAGACGTGCCTAGGAGAAGCTCCCGCTGAGCTGCAGCAAATCCGACGGAAAACAACAGCCCTGACGCCCTAAAACGGCGAATGCAGGATCGATACTGACCAGGAGTCCACAGAGGCCGAGAAACCACCGTCCCCTGCCGTTAAAGCGGAAGACATCGACTTAGACGGGCTGGCCGCACGGACTGCCTCCACCAAGATGGCGGCCGGTTGCACTCCGATGACCGGATAAAAGTAGTCCCCCGTTCCCGGACTCCGTGGCTGCCGGTGTCTGAACTGAGCGACAGCGAGCGGGAAGGAGAGGCGCAACGGAGACAAGTAAAGCCCCGGTAAAGTGACCCCGAGAAAGCTGATTTAGGACGGCGGAGGCGGCCCCCCTGGGAAGCGCCTGAATCCTGCCCGGGGGATCGAGTGCAAGGCCGCGACGAAGCCGCGCGGTAAATTTGGGCGCAGCGCCACCTGAGTCGCGCAGATGGGAGGCGGCGGAAGACCGGAGGTGTCCGGCGGCATCTGCATGACCGTGCGGAGACCAGCTACATGTAAATGTAAATGTAATGTAAATGTAGTTGAGCTTATATAGCGCACAGCTACCCGCAGTGGGTTTCCCGGCGCTTGCTTAGGGAACCCGTCCTGGTATTCCCCTGTGAGATAGCAGGGTATCCACAAGGTGAAAGTCAGGCATCCCGCCGCGAGGGGCCGTTGTGGAGATTAAGCAAGCTATTGCCCAGAGTCGCAGAGTGTGAACCCGTGAGTCGAGGAGGCACCGGGGCGAGAATTATCGAGTCCGTGGAATTTTTAGTCCAAGACCCGCCGAGGCGGGGAATTGAACCCTGGTCCAGGATCGATCTCAGCTTCCGGGTCTGCTGCCTCTAACCCCTGAGCCACACTTCTCCACCCCTGAGCCACACTTCTCCACATGGAAGGTGAGGTGATCCGGGAGCAAAGGCCGGCGGAGAAGGCACAGAAGTGAGGTGGGCTCGGGAAGCAGGCCGAGGCTCGGGGACCTAGAGGTGATACTGGCGGTACTGGTGGAGCCGAGGGCAGCAAGACACTGGCAGCAGGCAGACTAGCGCAAAGGATATTGTGTGTAAAGCGACCTGAGCCTATCCACAGAGATACCCGGCTGGGAGTTAAAAGCAGGCTGAAAGCGTCTGGCAGAAGGCACACCCTCGGCGGTGCTGCAGCGCGTATGGCCCCAAGGTACCGAGGCCTGTAATCATATGGACTGCACCACAGTGGGGATCATGATATTAGGGCTACAAGCCACCCAGCATGCTGCATTTGCTCTGAAGAGTGAGGCCAGACATAGAGGGCACGACATACAGGACGCACATGGTAAAGCCAGAACTTCGCTATACCGCCGACTGCATAGGAGCCAATAAGAGAGGGCTGGGGCACGACGCCACTTAGGGTCACGGAACGGCATCGCCAAGAGAGCGAGTAAGCCCTACAGAGTGACTGAGTGAAGTGGTGGCCCTAATACTTGAGGGGGGCAGTGCAGTGCAACCGAGGGGGATCATCCACACCATATCCATCCCGCCGGCTAGAAGAATACCCCTGGTAACCGGGACACAGGCAGGAGAGCGGCGCACGTGGGACTCTACTACAACGCAGCTGGAGACCCAGGCGAGGGACCCTAGACTGCAGGATAAAACGGTGGTCTGATTCTATCACCTGCTGCCCCCCCTCCGCAACCGTAGCCCATGGGAGGCATCGCGATCCCTTCCCCCCCTCTTCTTCCCGCCCGCAAAAGTTTAACAGTTGGTGGGAGATAAGAGAGAGGCCCACCCAAGGCGGGGGTGGGCCAGAGGGCGGATGAGATGGGGAAAAAAGATCCAGTGGTTAAACCCGCTCGGTAGGAAACCATAGATATTTATGCCACGGCCCGTCCACAGAAGGAGGCGATCCCGGAGGCTTCTGGTGCACGCTCCGACACCGCGATGCTGCTGGAGGCGATACAAGCATCCAGGACGGATATACAGGACTCGAGGGCAGCTCTTGAGGTCAAGATAGGCAAGGTAGGCTCGGAGGTGCTACTGCTGCGCCAGGATTTTCGGAAGCTGACAGAGAGGATGACGACGGCGGAAACGAGGATTGGAGAGGTGGAAGATTTAATCACCACTCTCCGAAAGGACATGGCAGAACTCCAAGCGTCACACCGGCAATTGCTATGGAAGGTGGATGATGCGGAAAACAGGGCGAGACGCAAAAACATGTGCTTCGTAGGTTTTAGAGAAGGCATCGAGGGGACAAACGTGGCAGCCTATCTACACTCCTGGTTGTAGACAATGTTCCCGCATGCTCAATTTTCGAACTGTTTTGTCATTGAAAGGGCGCATAGGGCGCTGCTGGCGAAACCACCGGAGGGAGCGCGACCCAGAACGATCATTGCACGCTTCCTCAATTTTGGGGGACAGGGATCTCATAGTAAGAGAAGCCAGGAGGAAAGGGGAACTGCGGCTAGAAAATACGAACATTATGATCTTCCCAGACTACAGCCAGGAGGTACAGAAACAAAGACTCTCCTATGACACGATAAAAGCGAAGCTGAGGGATCTAAACATAACGTCTATGCTGCTCTTCCCAGCGAAACTAAAAGTAATATTTAAGGGCAGGACACACTTTTTCAACCGCCCGGAAGAAGCCTGGCAGTGGCTGGAAGAACGTCCCATACTCCAGGGGGCAGTGGAAGAAGGCCGCAGGATCAGGGACGAGTTGGCGACCGCCAATCTAAGACGAGGCCCCCCTAACACCCAAAGAGTCAGGAAACCACGGACCAGAAGACGCATGCAGACTACTCCGTATCACGGTCCTGGCGTGTCGGGACGGAGACGACTGACTCCGGCACCCTCAGCAGGGAAGGCGGCGGCATCGGGGTCCAGGTTCGGTGGCCTGGCCAGTCAAAATGGCTCCTAGGAAGAAAATGACTCAGGTGGCCGAACATCGGACGGGGAGGAGGTGGTTGAACAATCCTTGCATCCCTTAGTGACTACAATACGTGAGTTGGAGCAGGAGGCATCCGGCCTCACAGAAGATTTGGACACTGGGACACAGGACTCGCATTCCTGAAGAAGGGACAGAACTGACATATGAAACTGCAGCTTATCAGAGACGGGGCACGCAAGTCATGAACACCCCTTTACTTATTGTTTATTACTCATTTCCATGATATGCACTTTACCGTTGCAGGTTGATTGGGCGGGGGAGGGAAGCTTGCCCGCTACTTAACGTGTACTCGTAAGTTCAGTAGGGAGGGATCCAAGGGTGGGCGACAGACCCTCTCCGCCAGTAGTCTTGGTTCTGCGGAATCTGAGGCTGAAGGGGGTGGTGGTGGGGAGGGGGGTGAGGGGGTAGTTGTGGGTGTTGTCAGTTTGGGGGAGTTGGGGGATGGGAGAGGGGTTGGGGGCGTAAAGGGGGAGTGGGAAAAGGTTCAGGACAAGACAGGAGCGTCACATATGATAAGACAGGGGGGGAGTTCTGTTCTATAACATGTCAAGTCAAGCACATACGCGCACAACACAGCTACTCCCACCACAGGGCCTAAAGCACCACCGGCTCGCATTTCAACAATGCGCTTATGGGTAGCTCAGACCGGGACACAGTCTATAGGGGAGGATTGAAGGTATTGACCTGGAACATTAACGGCCTGGGCTGTAAGATCAAACGTGGCCTGGTTAGCAACTATGTGAAGAGATCCGGGGCACACGTAGTACTCCTCCAAGAGACATACTTGCAGGGCACTAAATGTGCCTTCCTCGCAAGGGGACAATACAGAGTACTGGCTCACGCGGGGTTTACCACAGGCTCTAGAGGGGTGGCAATCCTGATAAAAAAAACTTCCACCTATGAGGGTGGCACAGGTATGGACTGATCAGCAGGGCACATACGTGGGGGTGCGTGGAACATGGGGGAGACAGGAGTACACGTTCATTTCGGCCTACGCCCCACCCAAACTACAGGCAAGAACACTAAAAGGGGTTTCAGATATTATCCTTAATACATCCGACACAATTCAAATTCTTGGGGGAGACTTCAATGATGTAATGAACCCCTTAGCAGAAAGAACAGGAGATCGCGACAGATCACAGACGGTGACGCCGCTGGCCAAGTCCATGACTGTACTTGGTCTCCTTGATGTATGGCGATGGCTCCACCCAGATGCCAAAGCATTTTCCTTCTTCTCCGGAGCACACAAGGTGTACTCTCGCCTGGACTATATCTTTATTGCACAGCAGACATTACAGACATCGGATGTTGTGGAATACTGTGCCGGGGGGGTGTCGGACCACTCACCATTGCTCCTGGCGGTAGGCAGGAAAAGGAGGGAGGGGCCCACAATACTTAGACTGTCGGCCTGGGACCTACAGAACCCGGACATTTTGAGGGGACTACGAGCGGACGTAAAAGTATACCCACGCCCACCCCAAGCCAAGCCCGAGTCCGAGTCCGCTCAAATCGAATTAGGACTCCACAGTGCCCCCCCCTCCCTTCCTTGGCTGGGGGAGGTCGAGTGCCAAGCGGTAGTGGCGGCGACAGACTCCCTGACCCTTGGCTCCCTTGGCTCCAGAGGCACTTGCTAAACAATCGGGCACCCAGCTAATCGGCTCGCATCAGACAACAGCAATTTCCTGTGCTTCCTATCCTGAAGGGAGGAGGATAGAAGGAGGACAGAAGAGAGCAGAGGCAAGCAGAGAAGCGAAGCAGTTGGCAGGAAGTGTCGATGGAGTAAGGTGAGAGCGCAGCCCCGCAATAGTTTCACCCGTACTCACCCGTACTCATCACTGCCCTCCTGCATTTGCTCCGGACTGCCAGCACCGTAGTCATTGCCCACAGACTCACAGTCCACAGCGGACTCCTTTAGCACTCCCCAGGTATCAGTAACAACCCACTGTGACCAACAGCTAGCCCCAGGACCAAGTAGGGCTCAGAGGGGCTCAGAGGAAGGGAGTAAGGAGTCGCTCAAGTCAGTAGGTGGGCACCACCCTCACCCTGCCCTGTGCTGCGCTGCGGGGGAGTTCAGGGGAGAGACAGCCTGCAGCTCAGCGTACCAGCACAAACTGGCACAGACCGGCAGACGTTCAGCGAGGAAAACCAAACTGAAGTACCAGGCACAAGGACGGGGGGAAGAGGAAGAGGGAGCCAAGCTCTCCCACTAGCTGGCTAAGAATTTTACAACCTCGCCGTCTATTCCTCACACACTGCTGTGCTGTGCTGACCCGTACTGACCCGCATTGGACCACGGCAAGACGCCAAGCCCCTAGTACCCCCTCATTAAACTTCAGGTGGGCAGGGGGGCAAGGAGCGGAAAGAAGTGGGCCCGAGCCCCAACCGGGGAAAAATGAGATCAGGAAGAACGAGACACCCGGTGGAAAACAAAAAGCCCCCCAAAAAACTAAAGAAGTCAAACGCAGAAGACAACCCTTCAGGGGCCAAACCCAGTCTTAGGGAGAGGTTGGCTCAGTACCAACCCCCGAAATGACATCAAATCTCACAAGAAAATCGGGGCTCCTAAAATTCTTTTATCTAAAGGATCCTATTGCTGCAATTTACGCGCCAACAGTTGAGGCCAGCAACTTGCCAAATCCTATTTTCCCAATTAATGTACTCTCTACACCGGATAAATGCCCGCCTAACATGACGGATAATCAACAAGGGCCAAATCCCCAACCACAATCCAAGGGCCCCACACCCAAGGGAAACTCAGCGATTGTTACTGCACAAGTACATCATTCAAACCCCTACTTTGCTGAAACCCCAAAGGACATTGTGGCTGACCCCATCACAAAGGACAGCAGTCCGAATATAAAGAACAGCACAACACTTACCAATCTGGTGGAAGTAATGGATCTCAAAGGACCAACAAGGCCTAACGAGGGACCGGCAAGCCACAGCAATTCTCCTTTAGCATCCTCACGTGACGGAGATCCATGGCAAAAACCGCTGTTTTTATCGAACGACTCCGAACTGGAAGAACTAACGGAGAGAATATCTACGTACCTAGACACTCAAGGTAGAGCACTACGAACTGAGCCGAGTCTGAAAAATCAGTATCCGAGTCTAGGTTTGGCGATGTCTACCCCACGCTGCACAGTGTAAAAAAAGAATTCATCATAACCTTACTATAAATGACAGCAACATCATGTCAACAAATGACCTTCACTCAAATCAAATCGCACCAATAACCATTTTATCAGGTAGCTCGATGGACACAGATACCAATGAGTCAAGTAAGACACAAGGAGATCAGCCGTCCACATGGATCAAGACCTTATTAAGTTCTTTAGATCAAGCCATAAAAGTCCTGAACTATCAATCAAATAAAATGGAGGTGCAGATTGACCTTATCACCTTAGTGGCGGGCCATATCGCGGGCATAAACACAAAAATGGACGCACTCTCATCAATAGTAATAAAACAGGGGAAAGCAGATGCCGACACCGGCCCTAATAAACAAGAGTGTTTTTGTGGTTGTGGTCTCATAATTGAAAAATTAGCAAGTTTGCCGGCCATCCTGATGGATATCCTAGGGGAGGTAAGACACTCTCGCAATCCGGCTAAAAAAACAACCAATCTTACTTTGGAAAAACCACACGCTCTCCATAGGTTAAGCACAAAGGAGCACTCAACCAGCAACCACCAAAAGGATTTAGAACACAACCCGAGGGAAGTGTGGCCAGAAAGATCAGCACAAGACCTGGAAATAACACAGCTTACCCAAAAATCCTTTAAAGAGGAAAAAATAGAAACCAAGAGACAAAAGAAAAAGGCCAGGAAAGCTAGATTAAAGTATAAACAGCAACAAAACACAGAACTAGGCAACTTGTTTCCGATCTTTAAAGTAAACGCCCCCCAGGAATCCAACTCCACCTTACTGACCACACCGCAAGGTGGCAAGGAGGGACCAAACCAGCTGCCAGACAAACTAGACACCCAAATTCTCTTGAGGGACAGAGAATCAAGGCAGAGAGCAACAACAATATCCGCCAATCAATCATGCACAACGAATTTCGTATCAGCTACAGCCCACAGTGACCAAAGAGAAACAAGTTCAGTCTTAACGAAAGACCACAACCCAAGGCAAGGAACCATCGACTCTACCCATATCATTGATAATGGAGGCCCTGAGCAAATAAAGCCCACACAAGCCATGGGAGAAAACCCTGGCACACAAAGTCTGTCCAAATCGGTCAACCATCAGGGTCCGATTCCCCCCAGGACACAGTTCAGCCCCCTGAAATTGGTAACACCTTCAAACGAAAATCTGGGAGGAATTTCAGGACCAAAGTCGAATGCCACACTTGCCCGCATGTGCGTCACTGTTTCGGACAATGAGCGCACCTGCGCCCTATTCCAAATGCGGCCCAATCCTTTGCCAAACGAGCATTACAATCCTGGACAAAATCAAAGCACAATAACTTCGACGAAGCCAGTGAAAAAAGATCAGGAACGAGACTCCCCCTCCAAAAGTAGCAACTTTAATGAATCCACGAAGCCTCAACTGACCAAAACAGGCTTCCCGCAAGTCTCCAACGAACTCTCCCATCACCCTGAATCTCCATATCACAAGCTAATTTTTATTCCAGAATATCCATCAAAGGGGCCACAGGATATCCTTAATCGAGGTAACTTGCTAAAATTGTTTCATGAAACACCAGCACTAAGGGAGATAACATCAAAGGATCTTCTGGTTGTCGAATTTCAAAGAAACCGTCACACAGACTCTGAAGACACCGTCACAACTTGGGCCTCAAAGGCCATCACAGATAAGATATTCTCCACAAAAGACCATTTCGAAACATGGGGAATATCGATTGTACGAAACACACGCCCAAGATATCCATTCCCGTTACAAAAAAGTACCCGCAAAGAAACAAAGGGGAACGAAAAAAAAAGGCTCTTCCTTCTCCTGTCTACTAGGAGCACGCACTACTTCACCAGTTGCATCAAGTTCAATGGATGAGGTAATCTTGAAAGTAAACAAGCAATCGACCAGTCAGCAAGGCCGGGACAAAATGGATTGGTCCTGGATTCCCACAGTCTTGAGTAATAAGGGCCCCTAACACGGAGAAAACCTTTTCAATGACTTCATGCAGGAGGGAGGAAATGCAGAGTGTTAAAAAACCTACAAACCTCTCTGTTTGTTCATGGAACGTACATGGCTTCCAAGAAATGGAGCTGGACCATGACACACAAGCCTTCTTTTCCCAACAAGACATAATCCTGATTCAGGAGTCATGGAAACTATCACCTACAGTAATACCAGGATTTAAGGCCCACCACATCTTGGCAGAAAGACTCTCAAACTTTGGGCACCCCCGGGGAGGCCTATCAACACATATAACTCAAAAATATAATTGGACATCGGAAGCATTTGACGTAGGTCTTCATTGGGTGCAAGTGACCAGAATCACAGAAACTCTGACAATTGGGCCCGAACAGTGGCAAATCATAATTCTCAACGTTTACATCCACCCAGAACGAAAGTTACACCAAGAAAAACAAACAAGCCTAACGTCCCTGATAAAACTGATGCAAAAAACCTATTCAGGATGTCCATTATTAATCTCCGGGGACTTCAACTGCGACCTAATCGGCAACAACAGGGCAAAAGGAAACATGCCACCGTCCAACGGAGGTCCGAGGTTAGCTTCCAACCTAAGAGAACTAGGTCTGACGATTCTGAACGGCAACATGAGGGGGGACAGGCCGGCAGGTATTACGTACCTTTGTGGAAGGGCCCACTCAACAATAGACTATACAATAGTAAGCGACGACCTAGTTGCAGGCATCGAGACTTTCCAAATTGCTCAACGGCCAAAAAGTGACCATTTCCCCCAAATAACTACCTTAAACACCACGCCCACTTTGGCACCGAACATGTCTTGTCTACTTCATCAAGCATCCAAATTCAACCTAAAGAAATTAAAATGGCGAGGAGAAGGGCTGGAAAAAATTCGGTCCGCCGTCATAGCTCGAAAACTTGAGTTAGGGTTGCAAAAAAAGGAAGATCTTGTAAAAAACTGGGAACAATTGGTCCTGGACCTTCTCCATAAATTTCCAGCAACATCAGGGATACAGAGCAAGTCTACCCTCAAAAAGGAGCCCTGGTTTAACATGGAACTAAGAACAAAAAAAAGGAGGGTAGCTAAAGAGGCCCGAGATCTAGCACGACAAAAAAGACTGGGGTTACAAACAAACAAGGGAGACTTGATTGAAGCCAGAAGCGCTTATAGAAAGTCACTGAGCATCGCAAAAACCTCCTATAAGGAAAAGATATGGAATAAACTCCTAAGTGCAGGAAAACAACCTAACAGTTGTGACTTTTGGGGCATTATTAATGATCTAAATAAAGGATCAAAACTCCATCAGGAATCAGGAGTAGGAGCCGATGCTTGGTCCCAGCATGTACAAACCCTATATTGCACAACAACAGCAGGCCTCTCGCATGACATAAGGCCAACAAATTTAATTGAGGATAATCTGACGGGAATTAACAACACAGGTACAGAAGAACGAGGGACGAAGGGGGGTTCAAAAGAGGAGACGGTATTCCCGGAATTAACCACTAGAGGAGAACTCTGTAAAATCATTACAAGACTAAAAGCTGAAGGAGCACCAGGCCCGAACGGGCTGCCCAACGCCATCTTCAAACACGACCCGGAATTCTGGGCAGACATCCTAATGCCACTTTTCAATCTCATTTATAATGATGCCCAGGTACCCGCGTCTTGGAAGGGTAGCGTCATTCACCCATTATTCAAACATGGCGATCATCGTAATCCAACAAATTATAGGCTTATATCTTTGATGGATGTAGAAGCAAAGCTTTACGCCTCCTGCATCCTCTTAAAGCTGCAAGACTGGATTGAAGAATCAAACAGAATCCCTTGGTTCCAGACAGGCTTTAGGCGGAAAATGGGAACAATCACCAACCTAACTTGCCTGTCATTACTAACGGACAGAATGGCAGCAAAGGGTGCACGGTTGTACGCCTGCTTCGTCGATATTAAATCGGCCTTTGACAGAGTCAACCGAGAGCGTTTATGGGGCAAACTACAGTGCTGGGGGATGCCGACCAAACTATTAAAGGCAATAAAAGTTTTATACCAAAATACATGGGCAATGGTGAAATTGGGAAACGGAGCTTATACCACGAGGAATATACCAATGCAACAGGGCCTAAAACAAGGTTGCGTTTTAGCACCCACCCTTTTTAATCTTTTCCTTTCCGACCTCGCAAAAGCGCTGGAGACGGACGAAGTTCACCCACCATCATTGGCAAATCACCAAATTCCTTGCCTGCAATATGCAGATGATATAGTATTGCTGAGTAAAACCCCAATTGGCCTACAAAGAGCTCTACACATACTAGCAGCATACTTAAAGCAAGAGGGTCTGGACATAAGCAAAGAAAAAACAAAAGTGGTCCGTCTGGTAGACCCAAAAAAGCTAAGATACACATGGATGGTGAACGGGACAAAGGTGAAAGAGCAAGGGTCGTACAAGTACCTCGGAATTACAATATCTCAGGGCGTTAAACAAATGGAGTATAAAACTATAATACGCGCAAAAGCCCAAACTCTAATTTTCGCTTACCGTCTACTAAAAACAAAGATGGACTGTCCAAATCACAAACATCTGCTGAAGGTTATGTCGGCACAAATTTTACCCTCTCTGTCTTATGGTCTAGTCACCTGGTGTGGCAAGGAAACAGACTTACTAAATGATCTCCAAACCAAAATCTACAAAGCGGTTTTTAATCTTCCAAGATGTGCCTCAGCCTCGCAAGTTAGGCTTGATTTTGGTCTGCAAAACCAGAAATACAGGAGCATGAGCGGCTTCGTAAAACTGTGCTATAAACTTAAATCTGCAGACCCGGAATCCATGGACTGGCTAAGCTGGGAAGTTATAAAAAATCAAGGGGAGACCGGAACCCCGTGCTCCTGGGGAAACTATCTGAAAATCTGTGTAAAAGAGCTGGAGTTGGAAGCCGCATGGGAATCCGCGACGGATAAAGCAAGCATAAGTAGATTGGTCAACATGGCAGCAAGGAAGAAATCTTTTCAAGAAGACAAAAGGACACTACTAAAACGGCGGCATGGCTGGACCATTATCAATTCCTTCAAAGCAGGATCACCACACGCTTACTTAACCTCCCACTTCAACGTGCACTTAAAAAGAGCATTTACCGATTATAGGATGGGCATGCACATCTCGAAGGATCTATTACCATCCTGGAAAGGTAACCACCAGACTGAGCAATGCAGACTATGCGGTTACAAAACAGAATCACTAGCCCATTTTCTGTGTGTCTGTCCGGCACTTATGGCACAACGGCAACGACTGTTAAAAGGTATTTGCAATGAGCTAAATATCCGCACCTGCAGACAAGCAGTAACCTGCTGGTTGGGAGGGAGTTCTATCATTATGGCTTGCCGGGGAACAAAATTCTTGGCAGAAGTGAAAAAATGTTTGAGCCAAGTAGAACAATGAGAAGGTTAAGAAGCAGGACAACAAGGCTGCCTTTATTTTAAAGATTGGTAAAATTCGTACAAACAAGCAAAAACATTTTGATATTCCAAGACAGCGGGAGTATCTCAGGAAGAAAGTTTTAAAACATTGCTCCACACTATTTTTTTAACAAAGTAGGAGCCTTAATTTTAGTGAACATATTTACATTTTGTATTATTATCTTTCATGTGAAAATTGTAATAATTTTAATTAATTATGCAATAAACCTTTTTGACTTTGACTTTGACTATACCTGGCGGATAATATAGATTCAGTTGACTCTCGGGTAGTCCTCTGGGAGGCACTTAAGGTGGTCCTCCGAGATAGGGCGCAGTGCAGACTGGCAGAAGACAGGAAAAAAGTCCAGGCCGAAATACAGGCTCTAGAAGCGCAGATCCTAGCGCTGGAAAGTGAGCATTTGCTTACCAGGGAATGAGGGAAATTGAGACACCTCACCGATCTACAAGTTCAGTATAAACAGCTCGTAACGGGAGAGGCGAGGTCACAGGCATTAGCGACCCTTCATCGTATATATGATGTAGGGGACAAATCGGGAAGGCTCCTGGCCTGGCTCGGCAGGAAAGAGAGAGACGACAAGTGGGTGGAAAAGGTGCGGGATGGCCATGGTGACTGGGCGTGTTCGGATGCCCAGATAGCGGACGCATTTGCGGACTGCTATGCCACCTTCTATCAAGCGCGTGACTTAGGGTCAAAGGAGGATGCGCTGCAATATATGGCGCATATTAATCTCTCGATACTTGAGGAAACTGATCAAAAAGACCTAGAAGCGGACATAACCGAGGAGGAAGTTCGGGTCGCACTAACCAAACTTCGGGCAGGAAAGGCCCCGGGCCCAAATGGGTTCCCCGCAGAGGTCTTCAAAAAAATGGCGGATCTCCTGACACGCCACTTGCTGGTCCTTTTCCAGGATGCTGAGGAGGAGAGCCAGTTCCCACTCGATCTCAGACAGGCCACGGTTGTCCCAATTTAGAAACAGGGGAAGCCAGCGGGAGAGTGCTCGTCCTATCGCCCCATCTCGCTCCTAAATGTGGAGGCGAAACTTTACGCAACAATTCTGGCATTACGCCTGAGAGGGGTCATACCGGGGCTGGTCCATCTTGACCAAACGGGGTTCATCCCGGAAAGAGCGACTAGATATAACATAAGGAGGACCCATAATTGGCTACGGTAGGTGGGAAATAGGCAGAGCCCCACTGGTTCTTGTCCTTAGACGCAGAAAAGGCGTTTGACACTGTCCACTGGCCCTTTTTAGAGGGAGTGTTGGTACGCATGGGATTTGGTCCCAGGTATAGACGCTAAATTAGGCTACTATATACCAGTCCGAGTGCTAGAGTCAACACTCTATGACCCTCGGGGACGAGACGGGTGGCCCAAACTGCCTGGGGGACTGCAGACAACTGGTGAAGGATTTATGTACCTGGGGATATTTATCACGACAGATGGTGACCTTTCCTACGAACGAAATATTAACCGGGTCATACGTAATTTTAAGGCAGACGCAAACAGATGGCAATCACTCCCCCTGACGATCCTTGGCCGGGCAGCCATGTTTAAAATGATCTCGCTCCCGAGATTTTTATACGCATTTCAGAATGAATACTTCCCCATGAACAGTAAGGTCTTTCGAGAGATACATGCAGAGTTGCGGTCGTACCTCCCAGTTGGGAAAGCACCCTAGACTAGAGTTGGCGACCCTACAAAGACACCAATATGTCGGAGGGATTTCGCTTCCAGATCTGGAAGCCTATTATTGGGCGGAACACCTAGCCCCCATTAATGAGTGGATACACGCACCGGCCACACACCCCACCTACGTATTGGAAAGGCACACTATGGTTACTCACACATGTTTACACTATATTTATGGAAGAAAGGGTCAGACCAGACTATTGCCGGCTACTAGAATCACGCTGGGGGCATGGAAAAGGGCAACGAAAGCCATTAATTGGGAACATAGGCCAACGAAACAGACACAGTTGTGGGACTGCGCCTGGCTGAATGAACTCAGCAAGTTAAAAGGGTTTCGGGGCTGGGACGCCATAGGCATCTCCACCATAGGGGACGTAACCGAACATGGGACACTGCAATCTTTCCCATCACTGCAAAAGGACTTTGGGCTCCACCGCTCCCAGTTCTTTAAATATATGCAACTGAGACATGCATGGAGGGCGGAGGGGGCGATACTAGAGGCTCTCCCTGAATATGCGTCTTTGGAGGGCCACCTGCTGCAGGAGAGGATACCCGAAAAGGCTGTATCCCTCACATACAAAACTATTATGAACAATAGACCTAATAAACTGGAGGGTCTCCGGACCACTTGGGAACAGGAAGTGGGGGACATGGACGACGTAGATTGGGGTATGGTACTGATGCACCCCAGGGAGGTGGCTATTAAGTCGCGTCTCCGTCTGATCCAATTCAAGACCCTGCACAGGGCCTATTTCGATAGAGTACGGCTGTATAGAATGGGTAGGATAGCCGATCCCCGCTGCCTACGTTGCGGCCATGATAGAGGAGACTTCTTACACACTATTTGGTCCTGCCGACGCATTCAAATTTACTGGGGAGAGGTCCTTGCGGAATTAGGAGAGGTGCTAGGGGTGGACATCCCAGCGGACCCGAAGCTCATACTCTTCGGAATGACCAATGATGTGGACTTGGCCCGCCCGCTGCTGATCTTCTTAGTACTAGCTCTGGTGGTGGCCAAAAGGGACATAGCCAGGAAATGGGAAGCACCAGATAGTCCACAGCTAGGGGAATGGAGAAGGGGAATGGACCTTTACATGGTGGCTGAAAGGGTTACATAAAAAGCTTGAGGGTGCCCTAAGAAGTGCCGTAGAGTGTGGGGTAAATGGCGACACTATCATGGCCTACATGGGGGACTCTAAAGGGACACGATCATTACGCTATACAGCTACCATGGAGGGGAGGAGCGTTTGGGGCTGGAAAAACTTGTTGGAAAAGACTTGGAGGGTTGCATTGGCTGAACATTTGGATGATGGAGTTGTGATCCTAAACCAGGAGGGAGGTGGGAGGGGTAAGAGGTTGGGGATGTGGGAATGCTGCTTGATACTGACATGCTTGTTATGTGTTTTTTCTTACTGCAAAACAATAAAAATGTTTTTTAAAAAATAAAGTAAAGGAGGCAGTCAATGTGTCTGCCAGTGCCTTCCTGCCTAGGTCAAAAAGCAGTGGGCACACTGGGGTGTTTTGCTGGAGGTTGGTGGCGCTGTTTGTTCAACACTATGCCTCCTCTAAATGCTCTATGAGGGTTAAAAGACATACATTTAGTTTCTGACACATTCATTTCTTTAAGCGACAGAACTCCTCAAAAAGTAGCAAAGCTTGCTGGAGACCGCTCAGCGTTTTTGAGATTATTAACGTGTCATACGCGAACATTAAAATAGGGATTTTAACATCTGCTAGAGCTGGGGAGTCTATAGGAGTAGACTCCAAGAATTTTGCAATCCCATTGATAAACAGAGAAAATAGTGTGGTTGATATTAAGCAACCTTGGGGTGCACCTTTCTCCATGGAAAAAGGATTTGTAACATTACCCTGCGAGCCCCGGCGAATTTGGGCATAGTTGCCCTCATGAAGTCTTGCAATGAGGGTTAGCAGTTTGAGGGACATCCCCATCTCTTGCAGTACTGCTCATAGTTTGCTACAGGAGACGAGGTCAAAAGCTGACTAGAGGACAACAAAGGCAGCATACAAGCTGCCCTTGTTCAGGACCAACATCTTCCAGTATAGCAAGATTAATCAAAATACCTGGTCAATAGTACTGGTACGTGCTCGAAAGCCGGCCTGCAGTGGGGATAGAATGCCCTGCTCATCTATCCAATCCAGCACCTTTTTTAGAACTAACCGTCCCATTACCTTTTGCAGGGAATCTATTTGGCTGATAGGCCTATAGTTGCCAGGGTGGGATGTATCCCCTTTTTTAAAAACCGGGATAATCTCAGCCCCTTTCAAGGAATCTGGGACTGGTGCACCCTGGGCAATTGCATTAGCCAGAAGCACTATATACTGGCCCCATTTGGTCTTGTCATAAGGAATATTTCGGCCGGGATTCCGTCTGTGCCTGGTGCTTTTCCTCTCATTACTGCGCCCAGGGCAGTGCTGACATGAAATTCGTCAAGAATCGTGCCTTGATAGTGCGAATGTGAGGGCTCTTCCACCTCACTCTCATCTACGCTACGGGTATATTGGGTTTTAAAATGGATGACCCATAGGTCCTGGGTTACATGATTTCGCGCCTGTGATGACTGGCCACCCCTTTCCCACTTTACTATATTCCAGAACTGTTTAGAACTTTTGCTGGCACATGCAAGTCTGAAGTCCTGCCATCTATTTTCATCCCATACTTTCATGGCCTTTTCCTGGTCTCTCCTGTAAGTTTGCCTTGAAAACCGTACTTTGCCGGGGTCCCCTTCTTTAATCGCATCCCCTAGGGATCTGCGTGTCGCTTTACATTCCTCACTAAACCACTGGCATGCTTTCTTTGGGTGAGTGCCCTTAGGCTTACATTGCCTAACAAAATGAGTGTGTAACTGGGCAAAAAATGAATCACGAGTGCTAATTATGGACTCAGAAACTGCAGAATTGGCCACACATGCTATCGCACCGTCAATGTCCATGGGAATAATAGCTAGAACATCAGGTTTCTCAATTATGTTAAACCATTTTGCTTGTCTCATATCATTTCCGGGGGCCACATCAAGAGTAAGCAGTTTGCTACCTGGCTGTGTAAGTTCTCCCTGTGGCAATAATCAAAGGTCGTACATAGGGGTGTGTGGTCGCTCTCTAGCCGCTCTCTCACAACCATATCCCTAAGAGCGTGCCATAATTGCAAGTTGGTCAGTAGATAGTCTATGTGGCTAGCACTGTGGCCATTATTCAATGTGTTAGCCCCATGTCTATCAGATGGAGCTCTTCAATTTGCCGCCGGTAGGCCTTTCTCCAGGCAAATGGAGTTAATTTGGATTGGCACATCCAACCATTTTTTTATGGGTGCTAATCCTAGTTTTGGAATGCCCCACTGAGCAACTTCCTCAGCAGTGAGATCACATTTCTCGTTGGTAAGAGGTTCGAAAGACACATTAAAGTCACCAGCGATTAGGACGTTGGAACCCCAGGAGTACAGGTCTAGTAAATCATCGAGAGCCACTAAAACTTCAGACTTTTCCCCTTTGATCCTCTTGCGGAGACAATTTAAATGTCAATGACAACTTGCTGACCCCATTTCAACCTGATTGCAAGAATATCCTTTCTCTGAGTCTGGAGTACCTGGATAGCAAAGCCAATCGCTTGGCAGACCCAAACTGTCAGACCCCCTGAAGGTCGACCTTTTCCCCACTGATAGCTGGAAAATGAAAATTTAGGTAGCCTATACAGTGGAGGGGATCCACCAGCCAGGTTTATTGAAAAAGACAGATGTCGAAATACTCAATAAAGGTGTGCCAATCGGAAGATGTGACATTTGACCTCAACCCAGCTATATTCCAAGATGTCACAGATATCCTAAATGAAGTATGGGAACATAGCCTGTGTCCATTAGGAATAGTAGATGATTCACCACTAGAAAGCTGCATCCCTACAGGCCAGAGAGGTGCTGTCAATATATTCCTAGGCGCCAGGTCAGCAATTATACATGGGAGGAGGATACTAGAGGGGGTATTAGAGAGAGCTTCCCTGTAAATTGGAGAAACAGCATGAGATCCCGGGTAGTTTTGGGGCCTATTCTCCAGTCAGTCGTTAGCCTCCAGAGAAGAACATCCCGCTAGACGAGGGGGTGGTTTTCCAGTGGGTCGCCAACAGGAACTACTAGGTGGAAACCATCTGAACTGGATGGAAGAACTTTCTGAAGGGCAAATGCGGAATTCTAGGGCGAGGAGATTTTGAACAAGATCAGCCCACTTCAACGTAAGCTCAATACAGTCTAATGGTCGAACTGGGGAGATATGCCCTCGTGATGTCTTCCCGAATAAACGAACGGCAGCCCCTAACATGATGAATCCACTAGATGACTTTATTAGTTAGGGAGTCTGCGTTTTCATCGCCGTTTCTGCTATCATACTTGGGTACGTTAACCATATAGATTTTCAGAGCATGGGACAAGTTGGGACTAGTCAAATCAGCCGGTCGTTGTTGTAAACTATGCAAAAAATAATGTACCAAAGGTAATGCAGTGTGTCTGGTACAGGTTGGATATGCCTGCACTGATGCTGTACTACAGCGGTCGGCATTATGTTGACCTGTACTAGAGTCGATTGAGCGCTTTGTCCTTGAGGGAGCTGGTGCTAACATAAGAGACGTGGCAGCAGGGGCGGGCTGGGTGGGAGCCTTATGACAGGAATCCTTGTCAATAGTAACTGTCTCATGTTCTAAATAATTTGCCTGACAAGATTGGGGTGGATGTCTTGTCTTAGAATTAATGTTCTCAGACCAGGAAGAATCCTTTTGCAGTAGAAGATTGACCATGGAAATAAGGCCCTCAATCAATGTTCTCATAGTCTCTACTTCTAGTGTAAGAGTACTAATAAGACAGTGTGTTTCCTGGGATTCAGGATTAAGACTTAGACCTAGCTGTGTACTAGGACTCTGAGAGGACCAAGGAGGCAGAGAAAGAGGGGGGTGTTGGGCCTATCTTCCCTATCCCCCTCAAGCGGATCCACCAGGGGTGAAAACCTGTTAGAACAAGAGATAACGGGTCCCAACTGTTGGAAATTACTGCCTGGGAGTTATTGGGAGACTGACAGATCCTCACTGTGTCTGTGTCTGTTTTTCCCTCCCTGTGTAGTGTGGGACTCCCTTTTCTAGCTGGTTTATGAAACATAGCTGGGATAGCTGGCTGACGGCTTGGGCTAAGGTTGGTAAATTGAATGGGTCGTTGGGGAGCTTTAACAATACCAGGCTGCGCAGTTGGTTCGCCCTCTAAAATATCCTCACATTCACTAATGAGGGTATCTATCCGAATTAAAGCACAAATACTGCCTGCATGTTTCTGTGTCTTCCTGGCCTTCTTCCCCTTATTTTGCCACCCAATTCCTCCCTTACCACCCCGCCTCCACTACCCTCCATGTTTTTTCTTTTCCCCACCCTTTCGGAGCTTCAAGTTAATTATCAACTAGAAACAGGCCAACCTTAACTAGCTATATACAGGTGCTCAGCACTAGCAATAATCAGATGATAATCTAAATACCGTTGTATGGAAGCACGTAATGGATTCAAACAATAAGTTTGGTATTTGGGGTCCCAGCTTAACAGAGGAACAGCAGGTTTGAACAGTACCTGAATAATACCACAATAGCCAGTGCGTGCCCAAGCTAGATCGGAGTGCAGTCCAAGGATCGGGAGCCAGATGAAAGGGGGGTTGCCCTGCCCTGCCTCTTCCTGGCAAGGACGGACCGGCCCTTGACCCGGGCGCGGCCTGCGCTCTGGGGGTTTTAGGCGCTTTTGAAGAGCAATGGCAGGCATGCTCCTCCCTCCTGGGAGAGCCATGAATCCTGGGGCTTGGAGTCCCCAAAGTGGCAGCATCCTGCGCTGCGGTGTTTTGTAGGCGCTTTTCAAGCGTGCAACGGCAGGCACGCTCCTCCCTCCTGGGAGAGCATTGGATCCTGGGGCTTGGAGCCCCCAAACTAGCAGTAAATGCAGACAGTGGCAGCGTCCCGTGCTGCGGGGGGTTTGTAGGCGCTTTTCAAGCACACAACGGCAGGCATGTTCCTCCCTCCTGGAGAGCAATGGTTCATGGGGCTTGGAGTCCCCAAACTGGCAGTATATGCGGGCAGTGGCAGCATCCCGCACTGCGGTGGTTTGTAGGCATTTTTCAAGCGCGCGATGGCAGGCACGCTCCCCCCTCCTGGGAGAACAATAGATCCTGGGGCTTGTAGTCCCCAAACTAGCAGTGAATGCGGGCAGTGGCAGCGTCCCGTGCTGCTGGGGTTTGTAGGCGCTTTTCAAGTGTGCGACGGCAGGCAGTGGCCCTTCTGGTCACTCAATTGGAAATTGCTGGAATGTCTGGGTGTTTTAAGAAAATGATGGCCAGCTATGCTTCTGGCCATTTAAAAGTAATGGCCTCATTTACAGTTTGGGAGCAGTTACTATGCAGTAAAATGTTATGGGTCCCACCCAGCTAATCTTGCAGCTCCCTCACCTCATATAAGGTAATTAGAACCTCTGGGTTTCTTACAGAAGAGACACTTCTGGCTTGATCACTGGAAACCCTGACGTGATGTCCAGTCTGTCAGTGGGTATCCAGGGAATTTACTTTTGGCATTTGGCCAGCCACAGAGGGGATAAATCTCAATTTCTTGTCCCTTGCTACTGTGAATATGTAGACTATATGTACTGTGGCAACCAGATAAACCTTTCCAACCTTGGGAAGCCTCACGACCCACAGGAATCCAGGGTGGTATGATTTGCATGGATACCAGCATGTTTTCTCATCCAGAATGACTTGTGAACATCCAAATATACGTCAACAGAGGCTGTGTTTCTCACATTTATTTAACATAAAACTCAGGCACTTCCAGCCAATGGCCTAAGTCTTACCACCCTGTTTTCCCACAATTATCCTGTTTGAATTGCTGTCTCTCATACATGGGTCAACCTAACACATGTCATTGGAACTGACCAAAACAGTAATCATGTAAAGATATCATTGACAACATATTGAATCCAGACTGGTCACATTTTGACCAGTTCTTGTCATGGGCAATAGGCTCAGACAAACACGTGTGGTATTCTTTTTATGCGGTGATGTGTAAGATAGAGTGGCAACAATTTATTTGCTTCCTCACTGATTCCAGAGCTTTCCCTGATAGAAATGTGAGAGAAATATGTTATTTTAATCAAAGTTTAAATGTTGAATTACATTCTAGGAAAAGAAAAGGGATTGGGATCCCTGCAAGTCACATCACCCTGGATTCCCTTGATTATCTGGCCTAGATTTTCCAAAATGTCTGGGTTTGGTAGGATTTCCTGTGTGACAACCAAGCTTAAGCCCACAGACCCACACTGTCAAAATCGTTCAATTTTCAAAGAAAAATCTTTTATGTCTCCATGTTGCGTTTTGGGGGATTTCCTCTCAAAGGATTTAGCTCTGCTACAACAAGAAGGGTACTGTTTGTATCTGCACAAGAGCAGGAAAGTTTATTGTTTGCAGGGTATTTTGGTTAAGAAAATATGGTAAAGTCACACCACCCGGGACATACATATGTGTCTAGCTTCTAGAAATGTCTGGGTTTGGTAGGTTTCCGAAAGAGACTGCCATACCCAAACCCAAATACCGCAGCTATCCCCATTGATAAAATGGGTAAATTTTCAAGGCAAAATATTGATGTCTCCGTGTGCGATTTGAGATCATTCCTGTCATTGAACATAGGCCAGCCATATAATTGGGATATTATTTCTATTTGAGACTAGTGTGGGAATGCTAGGTGGTAGGAATTTTGAGAATCCCTGCAAATTCCAAAACATTTCCTCGTAGAAATATAAGGAAAATGTGATTTTGGCCAAAGGTTGACATTTTAAAAGACATTCTGTGTAAGCAAAATGCAGTAAGATTCATACAAGACACGGGGCGCTAGAGGGCGCACAAACGGAATGGCTGCCTAGCACAGCAGCTCCCGTTCCTTGGACAATAATCCTTCATATATCTGCTGCCAACGGCGAGATACCTCGCAAAATAACCCACCAACTGCTGCAGGAGACGATCCCTGGCACTCGACCCGAAGCTCAGGCTTCTTGAACGGAGGGAGCCGCTGCTCTGGTCGTTGGAGGGTTAACCGGCTGGGCCCTCGGAGCATACCCCTTGCGGTGGCTGGCTGCGGAGACCTGCGCGAGGCCGGGGCTCGCCACGGGGCAGCGGGCCCACTCGGCGATCCTGTTCCGGCGGTCGGGTCGGACTGGCTCCTACACCGCTGAGGCGCTGAATCCTAATCCTACGCCCGGCTGTGCGCTCCCGGCCCGTCGGCCTGCCTCCCCGAAACTGCTTTGACGCCCGTGGTCTCTGGGGCTGGGGTTGGCGAGAACTAACGCTTCCCTTGCCCGGCCGGGAGGGTGCGGAAGGGCCTGCGGTGTGACGCTGTGGCTGGAGAGGGTGCCTGGAGACACCCGGTGTTGCCGAACGGCCGGAGTGCCCACCGCAGCTGTACACACGGTGAGGAGCTTCCATCCCTGGCCTGAGCGTGCTCTCCCCCCCCTGCTGGGCGGACTACTGCAGGGCACGGGACGGGAGTACGGGCGGCCATACCGATAACCACTGCAGCCTTCCTTGCCGCGCGGGTGATACCATGAGCCTCTTGGCGCTGGGGTGCTTGTCTGGGCCTCCTATGCTGGCGCCTGCTGGGATCAATTGACTGTGACAGGGACTGAGCGGCCTTCGTTGGTACCGGGGGCGGACATACCCTTAGGCTGGTGATCCGTGCCTCTCTGCACACCTGCCTACCACAGGTCTACCTAAGAGTGGAAGTCCCATCGCGGGGGGCCTGATATCCTACCTCCGCGCACCCCTCATTCCGCCTTGAAGAAGTGGACCGGGGCCCTGGGAGTCGCGCCCCCTCTGTGGATTGTACCGCAGGCGCTGGGAGATCAGGTGCTGCGGCCCCGTAGATTGTGACTGACTGCCTCTGGACGACGACCCCCCCTGCGGCCTCGGGCTACTGGAACACTGGTGTGGTGGGGACACGATTGGTGGCCAAAATGGGGCGCCTTGACAATCGCCAAGCCAAAATCAGTTTTGATGGCACCAAGAAGTCTACAAAACCGGCGAATGCTGCGTCGCAGTCCAGTGATGACACCCCATCGACCGCCCCTTCTCCTGCCAGGGACATCGATCTGCCCCAACTGTTCCTAGAGATGCGGCAGGGATTCGCCACTGTGGTGGAGTAGGTGGATGGTATGACCGCCAGACTAGACGCCCTGGTCCACAAAGTTGACCGCCACGAGGAGCGCATCACTGCCACGGAGCAGCGAATATCGGACAATGACGACATCACTACGTCCCATACCACGCAACTGGCCCGTATGGATAACCTGCTCCGAATAATAGCGGCCAAAAACAAGGATTTGGAAGCCCGCAGCAGACGCAACAACATACGCGTCACGGGCGTTCCGGAGTCCACAAACACGGGTAAAATGGAAATATACATTGAAAAACTCCTTAAGGGCTCGATAGGGGAAGAAGCCTTCTCGCCGCAATTTATCGTGGAGCGGGCGCACCGGTCATTGGCCCCCGTTCCCAAGCCTGGCCTACCACCCAGACCGATCATTGCTAAATTGCTGAACTATCGTGACCGTGATGTTGCACTACGGGCAGCCCGGACCCAACAAACTCTACAATACAATGGAGTGCAATTTTCCATTTACCCTGACTTTACCCCCTTAGTGCAAGAAGAGAGAAGAAAGTTCCTTCCTGTCAAAAAGAAACTACGAGAGGCTCAGCTGGAATACGCCCTCCTCTACCCGGCGAGGCTTCGGGTCACCCACGGAGGGAAACACCGCTTCTTTACTAATCCTCAAAAAGCCGAGGACTTCCTGAAGGCCTTTAGGAGGGCTCAGCGAGACGGTCACGATGCTGAAGCGGAACCAGACGAAGACGACCCCCCCCGGTAGCAGAGGAACAATGAGAATGGACTCCAGACATAACCTAACTGTTTGCTATCCTGCACTGAGGCTGGTGGACCCTGTCCCGGGCTGCTGAGGGACATGAACCCTGCACTAATGACCTGGACTACTCACCGTTGGTAAGGTATTCCAAGGACCACTCTCCATGCCCCGACCTCTATCGAGGGCGGTACAGATCGGGAGGCCGGCTGGCGGGAGTAGTGGCTGTGCGCCCTTAGAGTTGTTTCCCTATCGGGTGTTCCCCATGCATGTTGTTGGACAGTCTAAGTTGTGGGAAGGGATGGGGGAGGGAGGGGGGGAACAGGTGGCTGCTGGCATGATTGGGATGCAGTAGTGGGAGGGGGGGTGGGATTGTTTGGGGGACCATGGTTTGCACACGCGAAAAGTAACCGAGTCACAAAGGACTACAGTTTACCATATACCATGAACGGTACTCTACCTGTTATCTCACCATTGTTGGGGTGGGATGCAATGATGGATGGATGCCGGTGGCGGGCTTAGGGTCTGATGCACAATTGAACTGCTTATCGTGGAATGTTAGAGGTCTTAACAATGCTAAGAAATGTAGAGATGTGATTGCCTATCTTAATAGACATAATGTCCTACTTGCTATGCTACAGGAGACTCACTTGTCCCCAAGGAATAGAGCCACTTTTGCTAGTAAATGGGCTGGTCTCCGGGTTTTCTCCTCTTATTCTACCTATGCTCGAGGTGTGACGATCCTGCTTAGACGAGCAGTGCCATTCCATAAATACGGAGAACTGCTGGACAGTGAGGGACGCTATGCTCTGCTATGGGGACGCATGAGTCACAACACTATTACATTTATAAATTGTTATGCCCCAACTCAGACATGCCTTCTTTTTTCACCACACTTTGGGGGAAGGTCCTAGATGTAGGTTCCCGCCATGTCCTATGGGGGGGTGACTTTAACCTGGCGCTTGCACCTCATTTAGATCGATCGGACGGAGCACCTCATTATAAATCGGGGGCCAGGGAGGCTCTGGTGGGCATCATGGCTGAGGGTGGCCTGGTGGATCTATGGAGACACCTACACTCGTCTCAGAGGGAAGGCACACACTTTACCTCGCACACTGGCACATGGTCACGGCTGGACTATTTCCTCGTCTCTACAGGGGTCACCTCGGAGGTTCTGGGGGTCTCACACCTACCGAGAACATACTCTGATCACAGCCCAGTACTTCTGCATACACGCATCCCTGGGTGGGATAACCCAAGGCCAGGCTGGAGATTACAACCGTCAGCATTGTTAGATAGCCTGTTCCGGGCGGAATTGGGTGATGAAATTGCCGCCTTCTTTCCCAGGAACAAGGGATCTGTGGATTCAGTCGAGTGCATCTGGTAAGCCTTCCAGGTCACCATAAGGGGTACTGTATATCCAAGAGCTTTGGGGTACTGCGCGACATAAGAAACAGTATTCACTTGCTACATAAAGAGCTAAGGGCACTAGAGCTCCGCATGACTGGGAGCGACAGCCCTGATCTACAGGCGGAATTCAGGGATAGGTTGTCGAAATACGAGGAGGAAGCTGACAGGGAGGTGAAATTTCGGGGGAAGCATTGGCAGGCCAGAAAATATTGCGAGGGGGACAGACCAGGAAAGGCACTTGCGGTCCTCACACGGCCCCCACGAGACCATAACACTATACTAGAGCTCACTATTGACCAAGACCATGTCATCAGAGACACAGATGCAATCCTAGATGCATTCACATCTCACTATCACGCACTGTACACCACTGCTACATCGGCGGACGTGCCTTACTCTGAATTCCTTGGAGACGTTGCTCTGTGCTGGCTTAGTGATGGTGATAGGGCATTCCTGGCTGCTCCCTTCGAAACTGATGAGATTCGGGACGCCATCATGTCACTGCAAAATGGCAAGGCACCTGGCCTAGACGGCATACCCGCTGAGTTCTACAAGGCCTACATTGAAATCATGGCTCCTGTCCTCCGAGAGGTATACGAGGAATCGTTAGCTGATGGCATCCTCCCGTGCTCTATGCGAGAGGTAGTTATTACCTCGCTCTTGAAACCAGGCAAAGACCCTGGCTCTTGCCGTTCGTACCGCCCGCTTTCCCTACTGAACTGCGACGTTAAAATCCTAGCGAAGGTCCTGGCCACTCGGCTGTCCCTTCTTATGACTAGGATTGTACTTCCTGATCAGGCCGGATTCGTTCCCGGTCGCTCTACTTCGCACAATCTACGCACTCTGTTTTCCCTACTCCGCACGGTTCACCCCAACCTGCCCGTAGCGGCCGTCTTCCTCGACGCCACCAAGGCATTTGACTCTGTCGAATGGCCCTACCTGTTCTCTGTCCTAGCTAGTATGGGGTTTCCCAGGCTTTTCATCTCCTGGATTCAACTAATTTATACACAACCTACCGCGAAAATTCTTATTAATGGTCGACTATCCCACTCCATCACCATTACCAGAGGCACGCGTCAGGGGTGCCCTCTATCCCCTCTCCTTTTTGCCATCGCAGTCGAACCCCTAGCCTGCAGAATACGTCAGCTGCATCGAGCGGGCGCTGTACAATGCTGGCAGCGCCAAATAGATGTGTCCTTATATGCCGACGACATCACCCTCTATGTTAAACACCCGGATCTCCACCTTAATCCGTTATTACGAGAATTTGTGGTATTGGGTAGAATGTCCGGGATATGCATAAATTGGTCCAAATCGCAATTCTTCCCTCTGACTGAGGCGGTGACCGATTTTCCCCTTGACTACCCAATCGAATGGTGTAGGTCAGATCTTCGGTACCTGGGTATCCAAATTTCACACGATAAAGACGAAACGATTCGAGCTAATTACGAGTGGCCATTACTAAACTCGCAGCCACGGTTGACCGTTGGATTGCACTTCCGCTCTCTATGGCCGGCCGAGCATCCCTTATCAAGATGGTGGTCCTGCCACAGTTTTTATATCTTTTCCTTAATATCCCTTATTTTCCGGGGGCATTCTTCTTCAAATCTCTGAGGTCAGAGCTCTGTCGATTATTCTGGGGGGGCAAGAACCCAAGGTTGAAGTGGTCCACTCTAACCTTACCCTATGAGGTCGGCGGCTTCGATGTCCCCGACTTCGAGGCCTATTATCTATGCGCACAAGCGCAATATGCATATCACTGGCTAGTCCCGACGCCCTTCATGCCTCAACTGGCGGTGGAGGACTGGATAGTACACCCTATCCCCCTTAATGGCTTGCTACTATGCCCGGAGGCGCTGATACAGACACCGAATACCTCTGTTTCCTGCACCCTGGATGCGTGGCGCTGCATGGCGAAGAGATTGTCCTGCCCCCTGCCATACTCCCCCAAACTACCGTTGACGTTCCATCCTTCTCTTCCCCTTCTACAAGAGCGAGGCTTTCGGCTACTCTGTGAACGTCTGCGGCTCACTTCTTGGGGCGAGTTTTTTGTGAACGGCACATTTAAAACTGCTGAGGCTTTCTTTGCCTCCTATGTCCATACCCCGCTTGATGTCTTTTACTACCTGCGCCTTTGTCAGGGCATGAAGGACATCTTGCCTGAGTTCCCTACGGAACCCGAGGTCTTCCCCCCCCTCCACTTTCTATTATGCTCGCAGGAAGGGAAACACTTGGTTGCTGGACTCTATCGTCAGCTCAGACCTGTTGCCACGCTGCCCGAGGCAGGAGCTCGGGCGCGATGGAGCGCTGAACTGGATATGGACCTCACTGACGACCACTGGCGATATTGCTGTGCCCTAACGGCCCGGATATCAGCCAGTAGCAGGTTCAAGTTAATACACTACAAATTCTTACATCAGTTATACTATACCCCGGCAAAGAAACACCGGTTTCATCTGACCGACGATGATAGGTGTGAGCGATGTCGCGCTGAACACGTGGACTTCCTGCACCTGGCTTGGGAGTGCCCCCCTGTTCGTTTATACTGGCAACAAGTGATGGATGCACTCACAGCGATGACCGCGGAAACCATCGCTGCGGAGCCGATCATTGCCTTACTCGGACATACAGCCCACGTATCGAAAGCCAACAGGAAATTTGTGGAGGTGGCCTTGCTTTTAGCGAAACGTCGAGTGGCATGTCGCTGGGGTAGGGGCAGAGCCCCCAAGTTCAAGGAGTGGCTGACGGACTTAACCCATTGTCAGGAGCAGCACCTCACCTTTGCTGAGCTGCTACCGATCTCTAGCCAACCCAAAGATATCTGGAGCCCGCTAGTCAGTTATCTACCTGCCCAGGCAGAAGACGATGATGGTCCTGCGGAAGGGACAGTGGGTGATTAACTAACTCGGAGGCGACAGGGGCTTTTGACTGCTATCCACAGATGAGAGGGGCGTCTCCGATCTCTTTCACTAACATACTGCTCCACATGCTGCCCCACTAGCTGCATATCTGCCTACCACTTTCATGCAGACTACCTACTGATATTACAGTCCCGGGTATTGCCATCAGATCCCTGTTCGACATGCACTCCCCCCTGACCTAACATTCCCATACACCTCTATCTTCGGACCCGGCACCGCCCACTGGTGCTCCATATCATCTTTAGCCTTCAGATAAACAGATGCCGTTGTGACGTTCATGTGTCATCACATTACATTAGAAGACTCTTGCTTATTGCTGCCATCAATATGTCCTAGGTATATATTCCCGGGTGTGGCCGTACATCCCCCATAGTTTTGTTCTAAAGTTGTGAACTGTTTCACCAACCTACAAGGGCACGAACCCTACAAAACCCTGTTCTGCTGCAGCGCATCCGGAAGTCCTTGTCTTGTACACTGGCTGTAGGCCATACCTTGTATACTGCAGTCTTGACGCTACCGAGCCCCCGGGATGTCGGTTTCACAGCTGTGTTCTTTCTATTATGTCTTTATTATTCAGATGCATGTCATGCTGCCGGCCTCCGGGTTGTAGGCACAGAAAGCTGTGTATTGTCTGCAATATCCAATAAACGCAGTTTGAACATCAAAAAAAAAAAAAAGATTCATACAAGACACACAACCCTAGACTCCTCAGAGATTCTATTTTTATGAAATATCTGGTTTCAAGGGTGTGGCAGAGCCCAGTCACAAATTCTACATCTACCCACATTGCTGAAAAGCATCTTTTTTCATGCTAAAAATGTGATGTTTGCACATTACATGTTGGGGTCTTTCCTGTCATGGGCGATAGGACTACCCCATTTTTATCTGGTGAAGTGTGTGAACACAGACTAGTAAAAAAGTTGTTTTCATCAATTTGATTTCTCCCCATTTTAGGCTTCCAACTGTAAGTTAGTGTGCAAGAAAGAACACATTTTGTAGAATGGCCCGTGAATCAGAATATAGTATTCATAACCTCAAATGCTGAGGTGTACAAACCAGTATTCCCAAATGCACTACCTTGTGTACATTTCTAAAATACATTGGCTTCCTTCATATCCAGTTTTCATTCATTAGATGTTACCATATAAATTGGTACATGGTCTGGACACAATGAAAAATCATGGATGTATGACATGACAACGCATGCTTTTACATCGCATGCCTTTACAACGCTGTTTTTACAACACATGCCTTTACAACGCATAGTGCTTTGGGGCGCTGGATAGTGAATAGTTTAATTTACTATTCCAACTCCAGTCCCCGTGGATAGTAGGGAAGGTGTTGGATAGTAAATTAAACCTATTCCCTATCCTAGAGCGCCCACCAGCACAATGCGTTGTAATGGTTTGCGTTGTAAAAGTTGCGTCGTAAAGGCACTGCGTGGTAAAAGTTGCGTTGTAAAGGATGTTTCCCAAAAATCATTATAAACTGTAGCTCAGTTGCTGCCCCTGGGTATCTTGTGTTTTAGACAACCAACAAGCACTATATATCAGTGCACCCATGAGGGTCTGAAGTGTGCAAAAGTTAAGTTTGTAAATCAGCAAAAAAATACACATTAAACCATTGTCACCAATTTTTATTTTTCCTTCTTATTTGTATTCATTTTTTATTTTGGTGATTAGTTTATTTGGAAAAACTATGGAAGATCAACAAAAATGTCCCCATGCTGAATTTTTAAACTAGTCTAATTTTCACGAATGTGTAGCTTTCTAGGTGGGCCCATGTGTTTCACATCTGGTTCCAGACAGATAGTAAGTAGAAAGCACACAAAAAGGAAAAATCGATAATCAATTAGAGAGAAATGCAAAAACTGGTTAAAAAGTGATTTTTTTACAACTCTGCTTGTTTCTGAAAGCTGAGAAGAGGATAATCTTAAAACAGCAAAACATTTGGTCATTCTAGGAAAAAGCATACAGTGTATTACATATCACTTTTTCCTGTTTTTACAAAAAAATTGAAATCGCCTAATTTTGGCTATTTTCATTGGAATTGATTTTAAAACTGCACTCTGCAGTACATTTTGCAGCACTACAAAATGGACTACAAAACTAACCACAAAATGTATGTTTTTTCTACACTTATACGTGGAGAGTCTCTGCTCATGTAAGTATAGATTTAAGTAGTAAATGTGGGAGGGACAAGGGGAGTGGGTGGGTAAAAAGGCAGATTTACCACTAAAGGGGATAGGATTACGGAGAATTCTGAGTGGTTTAGGGCAGGCCAGTGAGGGGTTTAGTGAGAGATGTCACCCACCCACACATTAAGTCAATTGTATTACTCTAGGGGTGGAGACATGTAAGTTACACTTTTGTAGTACATTTACATTCAGAGTTTGTGAATATCATAAGTAATAAACTTACTACAACGTGTAAACTTACTCAAAAGTGTAAGTTACCTTTGTGAATCAGGTCTTTTGTTTCTTTCTGGGGAATCTGCAAAAACTGGGTACCTTTGGAATTCCCAAAATGATTCAAATGACTCAGATTTGGCTTGGATACATTTTGCAGATAAAAAGTTACAAAGTCTTAAGCACAAAATTCCCCAGGCAAAGCGAGGGGGGAAAATGTTTCGGAAGGTATTTAATTCCAGGAGTGCCTGCACTTTGAGAGAGAAGCATAATATTTCTTGAGGCTAGAGAGGAAAGACTGGACTGGTGCTGAAAAAGTGCAGACATATTAGCTGCTAGTTCACTTTCTGCAAACTTTATAACAGATTGTCATTTATCTATCAGGCTTGAAGGCTGGGGTAAAATTGACAAGACAAGCCTTAATGCATCAAATATATGATACTTTTCTATTTCATGCAACATAACTTTTTATCGCCTATTAATGTGACATATACTAGTAGAGGCACCGGTTTCAGACATCCGCCTACTTAGAAATTCTCCGGGCTAGTGTGCATTGATTTGTCATAAAAGTAAAAATTAGGATTCTGGCGCACAACTTCTCTGTCCACCTTAATAGCTTCCAATCCGAGGTTTACTGTTGGATTACTCTCGAGCAACATGAATGTGTTGCGGGCAGCTGTATATATTATAGTGTAATTGGGAGGTTGGCTGTATGTGACCTAGTAGATGTCGAGCTGGCAATCAGATTAAAAGAATACAGATAAAATATCGTTTTGGTACGTTGTGTGCTCTCGGTTATCAATATTTGCTACTTATTTTAAGACCTTTTCATTGCTACATTTGTTTCCAGACCTACCATGTGGGTTAACGTAATGATAGGTGCTAATTTACACTGTTGCTACTGTCTGGTGTTTTTTACTTCTGATGCATAATAACAATGTGATTGCTCTTTGCTCTGTCCTTGCATCTAAAAACGCAAACCGCCACAAACACCAACCTGCCAATTATTGTACTGGAAGCTTGGGTCAGCTTGTTTCTTATATCTTGTGCTGAATGTTAATCCCTCAGCCTGCCATGTACCAATGATGAGTCAAATTAGGAAGCTTGTATTCTAAGTCCCATACTACCTATTACATGAACTACTTTTCCATACTCATTTTACAGAGGAAAACATCCTTATACCCAGATGGCATACTACTGCCAGAGTACTGTGGATAAAATATCGTCCTACAAAATACTGTGGAAAGAATATTGATTACCAAAATATTGTAATATATATATATATATATATATATATATATATATATATATATATATATATATATATATATATATATATATATATTTCCAAAGTTTGCCCTGCATTGAGAAATTGCACTCCACCAGCTGTAAAGTTTCAAACTTTTATTTCCAAGGCAGAAATGCAACTCCGACCTTTCAATCCCATTAGCCTAATGCATTTCGAAACTCTCTTGTTTCTTCCTCAGAGGCAGATTGTCAGCACACCATTCTGGGTTTTCACAGGTCCTCACGTGACTGCACCAATTTATACAGACCCCCGGTGTGTCAATTTCATAGCGGTGCACGTTGGGACTCGTGGTCCAATACCCTCTTATTAGCCTCCAGTGGCTCGTGTACTTTACAATTAATAAATGGGCTGCTTTTTACCCTCCAGTGGGCCTCGGTGTAACATTTCTGCCTTTCAATTCTGAATAACAGCTGCGCCTACTCAACCCGAGCATTACAGGTAAGACGGACCCCAGATCGCTGAAGGGGCGGTGCAGGCTCTCTGCGGCTGGACCTGCCGCATGAAATCTTCTTCCAAAGTTTGCCCTGCATTGAGAAATTGCACTCCACCAGCTGTAAAGTTTCAAACTTTTATTTCCAAGGCAGAAATGCAACTCCGACCTTTCAATCCCATTAGCCTAATGCATTTCGAAACTCTCTTGTTTCTTCGTCAGAGGCAGATTGTCAGCACACCATTCTGGGTTTTCACAGGTCCTCACGTGACTGCACCAATATATATGTATGTATGTATATACATATATATATATGAAAACAAGATACATATATGTGGATTTAAGTACAGTAAACCTATACTAATCAATATATGATATCTCCACAATATTTTGGTAATCAATATTCTTGCCACAATATTTTATATGACGATATTTCAGCCACAGTACTCTGGTATGCCATCATTATATATTACCCAGTGGCAGCCGCTGTTTGATGAATCTCCACAAAACGTTTGTATAAAAGGTGCTACTTTTTGATTAGTTAGTGTATGAAAACTTTCGCGGTGATTAGTCAAGCAGGGTTCGAGAAAAAAGTGGGGTCCCAAAACAGAAAATCCCCTTGCATCTTCCATAGACTTCTTTAAGATGGGTCCTCGCAAAAACTGCTGAACGGAATTACGCCAAATTTGGCAGGAAGCTAGATCTTGGTCCACAGCTTGTGCATTGTGTGATTTTGTACAAATCCATTCAGTACTTTTTGAGAAATTAAGGGTAAAACCTAATTGCATATCTGGATGATTGGGTCCACAGGAGGCCCAAAAGACTCAAGCCAGAGCACCAAATTAACAAGCATTTACAATGCAATGGTTTTGCCTTTGACAAAATTAGAGCCATTGGCATTGTAAATGTCAAAATTTTCACCTATGTTTTTTTTTGTAAAACATAAACAAATGGCTTTGTCGTTTACTAGTAAATAGCTTTATGGTTACGAAATGTGAGACCTATTGCATTTGCACTTCTACACACATAGGTATATGTACACAGAGCTATACACACACACACAGAGCTCCTCCTCTACACACATTGACAGGCTTTGTATACACAGCTACATACACACACAGCTACAGACATGCACAGTTACACACACACACACACAGTATTATACATACATAGCATCACACATACATAGCATTACACACAGACAGCATCACTCAGCTCCTGGACACATCTGCACACATACACAGCTACAGACCCACACATACACATAGCATAATACACATATAGCATCACACACACATACACACCATCACTTAGCTCTTGTACACATAGCTGCACACATACACAGGTACGCACAGTCCGTCAGCCTGCACTCACAGCCTGCACTCACAGCCTGCACTCAGTCTCACAGGCACGAAAACGGAGGCACAAGCAGGCAACAGAGTCACGGCACGAAAACGGAGGCACAAGCAGGCAACAGGGAGACACGAAAACGGAGGCACAAGCAGGCAACAGGGAGACACGAATTGTAACTTTAAATAAAAGCAACCTTTTTCACCGATGTGTCTGTGTGTATTTATTTATTTAATTCTATGTCCGTGTGTCTCTGGCATCTTTCTTCGTTACTAAAGTCAACAACGTATAGATGAGTTTAGAAAAGACTGGTTATATTTAAACAAACACATCCCAATAAGTGCGCACGTCGCAGTTTATGAAATTAGAATTTCAATATTCAGTCAAATAAATGCACCAACCTCCATAAGGCGCTATGTGGAGCCATGTTTTCTGGTCTCTAGTAAACAAAGGCATCGTGTTGTGGTCCAACCCTCGGCTTATGTGGATTATTTTATAATTTACCTATTTTTTTATAATGTTACACTCCCGACCTCCATACGGTGCTGTATTAAAAGCCATGTTTTGGGTTCAGACGAGACGCTCCTGCTCTGGTGTGAAATTATAAATATAAATATTCAGTAATGTCAATTTTCGGTAAAATATAAGCACACCAATCTCGTAAGGCGCTTTAAAAGTATGTGTTTGCTCCTGTATACACACGCATCAGCCAGTTACAAAGGGGCTGATGTCTAACGCTCCGTATCGAAGATTTAGTTATAAGATATATTCAACAATGTAAGTGCGCCACCCTTCACTAGGCGCTATTAAAAGCCATGATTTGTATCTCCTTTTAGAAAGAAGCCTTTGACGTACATACGGGCAGAGAACAGAAGCCGCAGTTCTTGTATGAAATGATATTTTATAAATTAAATAACCTCAGAACAGCAACAGCGCAGCTGAAAAACAAAATCATGATGTTGCGGTTCTTGTGTACAGAAGACTCGGACATACATAGGAGCCTGGAGTCCCAGGCTTCAGTAATGGGGTCCTCTAGAATTTAAATATATCATAATATAAGCACGGAAACGGCCAGAGGCGGTGTACAAATATGCCCGGCTCCTTATACACAAGCCTCGAATTACCCCGACGATTAACACAGGCAGCCCACTACAATTTACTCTCTCGTCAGCATTTCGCCATACAGTTGAAATTGTGGGAAACCGAGACGCAGAAAGTCCCCGACGAGAAGGAGAAGCCATCCATTGCCCCCGCTGAACTCGAGAGGCGAGGCGCCGCAACCCTGCAAGCCAAGTCACTTGCAGGACTCGGGTAGAAAAGAAAATTAAGCGCGAGATTACCTATCATTTCGGAGCCATTTCTTCCACTCAACAGGATCATTATATGAAGAAATTGCGGCACAAAGCAACTCAGCAGAAACATTTTGACAAAAGCTCCGGCACGCTGAAACCACCGCAGAATCCCAATAGCCTGGGGGCAATGAAAGCAAATGACCTGAAAGGAACAATTCCTCGTGTTTGCCCACAGAGTAAAGCCAGATTCGGGGGCGTTCCCGGCTTTCGGCTGACGTCGCGTGACGTCGGCAAAAGCCAAAGAATCTCGGGAACGCCCCCGAATCTGGTCCGGCATTGACGGACAGGCCCCTCGTCCAATGGCTAGGCTCCATTTATGGAGCCAGCCAATGAATGACGAGGGCCGACCCAAACCCACACTACAGTTCTCATCAGGTTTTCGCCTGCGCGAAAAAGATGCGCAGAGCGCATCTTTTCGCCAGGCAAAACCTAAAAATGGAGCAGTCTGATTGGCCCAGGCAACTTTATTTCCTTTGGGACATTCCCACTCTTGCGGGAGTTAGAGTCCCGTGAGAGTGAGCACTCTGATTGGCTGTCAGCAACTTGAGAACAATGTTGCTGGCAGATATTACAGGACTCAAGGGCTGAGGCCTGATTTAGATCGCGACGGACGGGTTTCTCTGTCACGACGGTGATGTGTTACTGACTGGATATAACCAGTAGAAAAGTACCGAGAAGCTTTTTCTGTGTCCTAAAATCACGGTGGCAAGCCTTCCTTTAGGAAGTAACTCAGCAATTTTGTACTGTGTGCAGATTGTGGATACTGTGATGGTAGGTGTGGACTGAACATCAGCATGAACACATTAGAAATGACACGCAACATAGGGGAGCCATTTTGTTTGAGCATTCGTGTCAGGAAAGATGCACTACATTCACCACAATTTTAAATTGGCCAATGCATCATGAGTGATGGCCAACATTTGGAAATTGCATCAGGGAGTGAGGAACATACCACACCGATGAACTTCACAACCTCTGAGCACCATTAAGCATCCATGCAATTTTTCCCTTCCACTCCTACTCTTCCTCTCTTAACCCTCTTCCCCAGCCCTTCCTACTGCATTCCTGAGCGCACCTCGATCACTCGCCTTCCCACTGCTCAGGTTCTGCAGACTAGGAAAAACCTCCTCTAAGTAAGAAGAACGAATTTCAGTGCAATTGGTGGAAATGATCTATAAAAGTCTTGCTTCTTGATCAAAGACATGCTCAACCACCAATCCTTCACATATTTCTCCTAACTAATGATCACATACAACATCCTGCTGTCGACTGCTAGCTATGTCATGTCAGGATATAATACAATGGCCCATTCCATCGGCTGAGCTTGTTGGCCAAATTGCAATTAATCCTTACTTTATTTACAGTGCTAATTCACAGGAAAGTAAAGGATCATCCCCTTCTGTGCGTAGACATTTTTGTGCCTCACAAAATCCCCTCTGCAGGTAACAACCACACAGTGTCCCTTCTTAGCTCAAGCAGGTCTCACCCTATAATACTCCTTACTTTGGTTCCCGCACTGGTCCAGTCTGTATTCTTAGTGGAGCGCAAAGGGCAAAACTCTGCGCACTCCAGCCACAAAGCGGATTTAATCGCCCACTCCTCAAGGTAATATTAATGTTAAAGATATATCTGCTGTAAGTACTTTGTAAAATCATCTTGATGAATAAATGTTTTAAAGGGGAATAGAAAAAATAAAATCAATTGATCATGTTCTATTTAGTTTTTTTCTCTCTATTAGGAAATGTAGGAGTGGGACAAGAGCCAATAGAAATTGCAAAACGTTGGGTTTTTGCAACATTGTTGGTTTACAATTGTTGAGGGTTTTTTATAAATAGGTTCAAAAATCTTAAAACGATGGTAACATGACATGTATATACATAAATAGAGGTGTCTTAAATGCAACTGTAGAATTGTAAACATTTTATGTGCTTTTAGAAATAGTTTTTGCATGTAATTGCTTCACAGCCCTGATGAAGACCTTGGTGAAGGGCAAAACACGTTGGCTGGTCTGGATGTTTCTTTTTTGGGAAGAATAAAATTGTTTTGAAGACTCACCTCGAAGTCTTCTTGTGTGTTTATGGATGAATGAAAGAATTTCTTGACCCATCTGGATGGATTTTGTTATTGAACTGTCATTGTGTTCTTAATATGGATATTAATATAATGCGTAAATCATAGGGTGGGGAGAAGGAAAAATTGTTGGATCCAACCACTTTCCTTAGAACAGTAATCTTGTAAATCAATTGTGGGGGGGGTTGGATCACTTGTCCTGCTAACCTGGGTTTTCAGGTCGCTGGGATGTCCCTTGGTAAAAAACCCTCATACACGTGAGTGGGTATCTTTGTTGGTAGCGGTATTTCTTGGTTCTCCGCTATTGCACTCTCGTGTCTGCATAATCACAGGGTTAGTTGGTATGCATCCTCCACCAGGAGGTTGTAACCCGAGGTTAAAAGCAGTAGTGTCCAGTGATAGGTGATATGAGTGATATTTAAAATAACTCGGACAGCCGTGGTAAGTATTTATTATTCCGGATTCGAGTTAGGAGTAGAAAATATTTGGATGATATGCGCGGGGAGAATTGTTAGGATTCTCACGCTATCTATTTTCGTTAGATAAAAAGGTCGACTAGTTTCAGCCCTAGTTGCCTGGGGGGGTCGGTGGGCTTTCTTCAGGACCAGGTGAGAGATGTGTAGCAAAGTGACATATTAGTCCTCTGCTGGGAGAAGGTCTATGTTGTGCCTGTGAATACAAACAATAAGGGTGACCTCGGTGAGGGTGGTGGGACTATTATACAATTGGTTAGTGTAATTAAAATACTTGTTTGCTCACCATATACTGCTGGCAGTTTCCACATACTCGTGACTCTGGCAACCAAACTATTTTTGTCAATCTCATTTGTGGTAGGGCTGGTTAAACGCTAGATTAGCAGTAGGGCTAACACACGGTTAAGATTTTAAAACTTAAGGGTTAAGTGCCGATCATGTATCTACGAGTTGTTAATAATAGTATACATGGGTGATTATTGTGACTTTCACAACTACCTCATTCATACTTTCACGTACCTTCGCACACTCCGTTCTGCGCTTCCTCGGGTGACAGGGAGTCTGGGGGATTGGGTTCCTTCTAAAAATAGTAATAGCGAGGGGTAACAAGTTAGTAGGCGGGGGTGTACTTATCTGTCGGTACCATTGGACCTCCACTCTCGATGTTACCTGTAGCTCCACGCTTCCCGCACTACTTGTGCTGACTCTGCCGTCCTGTACCCGGTAGCGTTGGATCGCTTCCGGGGTTATTTATACAACTATGTAGGTGTAGAGAGGGAAAACAGACTCTGTTACTCGGGGCTTTTGACTGGTCAGTTAGGGCAAAGGTATTCTCTGACAGTTTCAATGCCAATTTTCTATGTGAGTTCATTTCCGACGCTGAATTTATCTGTTCAGGCTGGCCCACGGAATATTATCGTTCAGACCTTGCACATCAGTTCCCAGTCTGTGTACCCATCTCTGTTCCTTTTCGAACAGTATTCTTTCCGCATTGTGATCTTTAGTTTTCAAAGTCTCAAGGATGATCCACTGTAGATCATTCACTGTGTGGCCTTTTTTAGAAAATGCGTGGCCATCTTGGTTGTTGTCTTCCGACATTTGACGTTGCTGCGGTGTTCACATATCCTCTGTTTCGCTTTCCTGCAGGTCATGCCTATGTAATTCAGATTACAGGGACATGTGATCATGTAGATTGCATGGCTGGTATTGCAATTAGTGTGGTTCCTTATTGTCCATTTTAGGTGCGGGAGGAGTTGTATCTCTTTCGTGGATCTTGTTAGGGAACAGACCGAGCAAGATCCGCATGGGAAATGTCCCGTAACGGGTGGGAGATTCCAGAGGGTACTCTGATCCTGTGTTGTGATCAGTCTGGGTCTGGTGTGGACCAGGAGGTCTTTCAGATTGCTAGTTCGTTTGTTGGCGAATCGTGGTTTGGGCCACGAGATATTGGCAGACGTCAGGATGCGCCAATGTTTGTTTATGATTTTCTTTAATTTGTTTGAGGCTGGGCTGTATGTTGTTACGCACGTGAGCAGGTCTTCTTCAGTTGTCCTACTGGTGGCTTCTAAAAGTGCCTCGCGATTCTGATTTCTGGCCCTCTTTTTGCATTTCTTAATCACTTTTTGTGGATATTGTCGTGCCTCTAATTTCTTACAGAGGTCGTTGGCTTGGGTCTTGTACTCATCCGTCTTGCTACAGTTCCTCCGTAGTCGGAGAAACTGGCTATAGGGCAGATTCTCCCTTAGGGGACGTGGGTGGTAGCTGTTGAAGGACAGGAGGCTGTTCTTTGCGGTGGGTTTGAAGAAAGTTCTGGTTTGTATATGGTCGTCTTCGACATAGATTGTTATGTCTAGGAAATCTAGGCTTTTTTTGTCGGCGATGTATGTGAACTTTAACCATTCGTCCTGTGCGTTCAACCATGTGTGAAAGTCTAGCAGGCTATCCATGTCACCCTCCCAAATGAGGAGAATGTCGTCGATATAACGCTTCCAGAAATGGATTTGGTGTTGGTACGGGTTGTCTATGTTATTAATGACCTTTTGCTCAAAGTTGCTTACATACAGCCCTGCCACGCTCGGGGCAAATGTACTGCCCATCGAGGTCCCATGGCATTGTCTGTACAGAGTAGTTTCGTATTCGAAATAGTTCTCGGTCAGTGCAAGTCTGCAGCACTCCAGGACGAAGTGGCGAGGGGTTTTGAATTGCCAGTCCATGTTAAAGAGTAAGTTCTCTAGGGTATTCAGTGTCTTTTCTTGTGGGAGACTCGTGTAGAGACTTACTACATCCATCCCTACAAGGATCATAGTCCTTTCCGAGTAGGTTACTTGTGTTAGGTGATTAAGAAGGTCTCTTGTGTCCTTTAGGTAGGTCGGGGGTTTTTGTACGAGTGGTTTCAAATATTCATCGGCAAATTGAGAAAGGGGTTCAAGGACAGACCCAATGCCGGAAACAATTGGTCTACCTGGTGGTGGGAACCTTGCTTTGTGTGTCTTCGGTAGGGAATAGAAATATGGGGTCCTGGGTGTTTTAGTCACCAGGAATTCTCCTTCTTTTTCCGAAATCCAACCATTGGTTTCGGCTTCCTCCACCATCAGAGTAACCGTTCTTTGTAACCTTGGTGTTGGGTCATTTGTTATGACCTGATAGAATTTTTGGTCTGCTAGGAGATCCTGACACTGTTTGTGATACCATTCTTTAGTAAGGAGAACTATCCCTCCCCCTTTGTCTGCTGGTTTGATGACGATCTCATCGTCGTGCTTCAGTTCGTGCAAGGCCTTTCGTTCTGCCTTAGTCAAATTTTGAAAGGGTTTTTCTGTGTGTTCACCCAATGTGTCCAGTTCCTTCATCACAGCCTGCTCAAATGTTATGATCTCTATTGGTATTTGGGAGTTCATGGGACAGAATTTTGATTCATGCCTTAATGGTGTATCACCATCCGCAGTTGGTGGTGGTTGGCCTTGGAAAAAGGCTTTCAGTTTCAATTTTCGACAGAACTCTGATATCTCACACTTTGTTTTGAAGGTGTCTAGAGTTGGTGTTGGTACATAGCCCAAGCCTTTGTGTTGGTACATAGCCCAAGCCTTTATTTAGAACAAGTTCTAAATAAAGGCTTGGGTTATGTACCAACACCAACTCTAGACACCTTCAAAACAAAGTGTGAGATATCAGAGTTCTGTCGAAAATTGAAACTGAAAGCCTTTTTCCAAGGCCAACCACCACCAACTGCGGATGGTGATACACCATTAAGGCATAAATCAAAATTCTGTCCCATGAACTCCCAAATACCAATAGAGATCATAACATTTGAGCAGGCTGTGATGAAGGAACTGGACACATTGGGCGAACACACAGAAAAACCCTTTCAAAATTTGACTAAGGCAGAACGAAAGGCCTTGCACGAACTGAAGCACGACGATGACCAGCAGAAAAAGGGGGAGGGATAGTTCTCCTTACTAAAGAAGGGTATCACAAACAGTGTCAGGATCTCCTAGCAGACCAAAAATTCTATCAGGTCATAACAAATGACCCAACACCAAGGTTACAAAGAACGGTTACTCTGATGGTGGAGGAAGCCGAAACCAATGGTTGGATTTCGAAAAAAGAAGGAGAATTCCTGGTGACTAAAACACCCAGGACCCCATATTTCTATTCCCTACCGAAGACACACAAAGCAAGGTTCCCACCACCAGGTAGACCAATTTTTTCCGGCATTGGGTCTGTCCTTGAACCCCTTTCTCAATTTGCCGATGAATATTTGAAACCACTCGTACAAAAAACCCCGACCTACCTAAAGGACACAAGAGACCTTCCTAATCACCTAACACAAGTAACCTACTCGGAAAGGACTATGGGCCAGATGTAGGTAGGACTTATTTACCGATTTTTAATTACCGAATTTTACCGATTCGGTAATTAAAAATCGGTAAATAAGAAGGGGGGACATGTAGGAGCATCCAGATGTTTTCATTACCGAATAGGTAAAAATCTGTATTTACCGATTCGGTAAATACCGACCGGTAATGCCCATTCATTCCTATGGGCTTTTAAGCCCATAGGAATGAATGGGCATTACCGATTCGGTATTTACCGAATCGGTAAATACCGAATTCCACAAGGGTGCAGGGGGTGTCACTTTGACACCCTCTGGCACCCCCAAAAGAGGCTCGGGTGCCATGTGGCAGGCATACCTGCCCTAAGGGCAGGTCTGCCTGTCATATGGCACAGGTGTGCATGCACACGTGTGCATGCACACCGGAATCGGTATTTTACCATCAAATATATTTGATGGTAAAATACAGATTCGGTAAGGGTTGTGGGACTCAGAAGAGTCCCACCTACATATCAAAATTATCGAATAGGTAAAAATACCGAATCGGTATTTTAAAGATTGGGTAAATTTACCGATCGGTAAATTTACCGAATCTGTAAAATATGTGGCCCTACATACCATTTAGTAAATACCGGTCGGTAACGGCCGAAAATACCAATTTTCGGCCGTTACCGACCGACCTACATCCGGCCCTATGATCCTTGTAGGGATGGATGTATAAAGTCTCTACACGAGTCTCCCACAAGAAAAGACACTGAATACCCTAGAGAACTTACTCTTTAACATGGACTGGCAATTCAAAACCCCTCGCCACTTCGTCCTGGAGTGCTGCAGACTTGCACTGACCGAGAACTATTTCGAATACGAAACTACTCTGTACAGACAATGCCATGGGACCTCGATGGGCAGTACATTTGCCCCGAGCGTGGCAGGGCTGTATGTAAGCAACTTTGAGCAAAAGGCCATTAATAACATAGACAACCCGTACCAACACCAAATCCATTTCTGGAAGCGTTATATCGATGACATTCTCCTCATTTGGGAGGGTGACATGGATAGCCTGCTAGACTTTCACACATGGTTGAATGCACAGGACGAATGGTTAAAGTTCACATACATCGCCGACAAAAAAAGCCTAGATTTCCTAGACATAACAATCTATGTCGAAGACGACCATATACAAACCAGTACTTTCTTCAAACCCACCGCAAAGAACAGCCTCCTGTCCTTCAACAGCTACCACCCACGTCCCCGAAGGGAGAATCTGCCCTATAGCCAGTTTCTCCGACTACGGAGGAACTGTAGCAAGACGGATGAGTACAAGACCCAAGCCAACGACCTCTGTAAGAAATTAGAGGCACGACAATATCCGCAAAAAGTGATTAAGAAATGCAAAAAGAGGGCCAGAAATCAGAATCGCGAGGCACTTTTAGAAACCACCAGTAGGACAACTGAAGAAGACCTGCTCACGTGCGTAACAACATACAGCCCAGCCTCAAACAAATTAAAGAAAATCATAAACAAACATTGGCGCATCCTGACGTCTGCCAATGTCTCGTGGCCCAAACCACGATTCGCCAACAAACGAACTAGCAATCTGAAAGACCTCCTGGTCCACACCAGACCCAGATTGATCACAACACAGGATCAGAGTACCCTCTGGAATCTCCCACCCGTTACGGGACATTTCCCATGCGGATCTTGCTCGGTCTGTTCCCTAACAAGATCCACGAAAGAGATACAACTCCTCCCGCACCTAAAATGGACAATAAGGAACCACACTAATTGCAATACTAGCCATGCAATCTACATGATCACATGTCCCTGTAATCTGAATTACATAGGCATGACCTGCAGGAAAGCGAAACAGAGGATATGTGAACACCGCAGCAACGTCAAATGTCGGAAGACAACAACCAAGATGGCCACGCATTTTCTAGAAAAAGGCCACACAGTGAATGATCTACAGTGGATCATCCTTGAGACTTTGAAAACTAAAGATCACAATGCGGAAAGAATACTGTTCGAAAAGGAACAGAGATGGGTACACAGACTGGGAACTGATGTGCGAGGTCTGAACGATAATATTCCGTGGGCCAGCCTGAACAGATAAATTCAGCGTTGGAAATGAACTCACATAGAAAATTGGCATTGAAACTGTCAGAGAATACCTTTTCCCTAACTGACCAGTCAAAAGCCCCGAGTAACAGAGTCTGTTTTCCCTCTCTACACCTACATAGTTGTATAAATAACCCCGGAAGCGATCCAACGCTACCGGGTACAGGACGGCAGAGTCAGCACAAGTAGTGCGGGAAGCGTGGAGCTACAGGTAACATCGAGAGTGGAGGTCCAATGGTACCGACAGATAAGTACACCCCCGCCTACTAACTTGTTACCCCTCGCTATTACTATTTTTAGAAGGAACCCAATCCCCCAGACTCCCTATCACCCGAGGAAGCGCAGAACGGAGTGTGCGAAGGTACGTGAAAGTATGAATGAGGTAGTTGTGAAAGTCACAATAATCACCCATGTATACTATTATTAACACCTCGTAGATACATGATCGGCACTTAACCCTTAAGTTTTAAAATCTTAACCGTGTGTTAGCCCTACTGCTAATCTAGCGTTCAACCAGCCCTACCACAAATGAGATTGACAAAAATAGTTTGGTTGCCAGAGTCACGAGTATGTGGAAACTGCCAGCAGTATATGGTGAGCAAACAAGTATTTTAATTACACTAACCAATTGTATAATAGTCCCACCACCCTCACCGAGGTCACCCTTATTGTTTGTATTCACAGGCACAACATAGACCTTCTCCCAGCAGAGGACTAATATGTCACTTTGCTACACTTCTCTCACCTGGTCCTGAAGAAAGCCCACGACCCCCCAGGCAACTAGGGCTGAAACTAGTCGACCTTTTTATCTAACGAAAATAGATAGCGTGAGAATCCTAACAATTCTCCCCACGCATATCATCCAAATATTTTCTACTCCTAACTCGAATCCGGAATAATAAATACTTACCCCGGCTGTCCGAGTTATTTTAAATATCACTCATATCACCTATCACTGGACACTACTGCTTTTAACCTCGGGTTACAACCTCCTGGTGGAGGATGCATACCAACTAACCCTGTGATTATGCAGACACGAGAGTGCAATAGCGGAGAACCAAGATATACCGCTACCAACAAAGATACCCACTCACGTGTATGAGGGTTTTTTACCAAGGGACATCCTATTAATATAATGCTCCAGTGTTTTTCTGGGTAGCATTCCCTATTGTAATTTTAATTTGACCAAACAAACCTTTGGTTTTTTTCAGTGAATAAATATATATATATATATATATATATATATATATATATATATATATATATATATATATATATATATATATATATATATATATATATATATATATATATATATATATATATATATATATATATATATATATGAAAATCGAAACTTGTCTTCAATGTGCCTGGCAGCACCGACAGGTACGCAAACTTCCAAAAATATCGCCGGAGTCAGTCTTTCAAATTTCAAAAATGCTTTATTTCATTTGTGGTACAAGCCCTCAGACGCGTTTCGGACGTAAAGTCCTTGCTCACTGATGATATATATATATAACATATAACTCTCTAGCAGAGTTTTAAGCATAGGACTAGCGCAGTGCTTTCCATGCTGAGATAGACATTTGAGGTGTGCAGGTTCAGTGTTGGTGGTGTTTTAAGCGAAACAGCCTTTACGAGGTTTTTACCTCGTTGTGCCTTTACCACGCATTTTTCAGCACGCATATTTTTACCACTTTCATGCCTTTACAACGCATGCCTTTACCAACAATGTATGGTAAGTTGGGGGTTTGAGGGGTCTCCCCCCACTATTTCATTGTTTTTATATATAAAAAATGTGTGGTAATGGCATGTGTTGTAAAAGCATGTTCGTGGCAAAAACATGCATGGTACAAAATGCATGGTAAAGGCATACAATTTCTTTACTTGCGTTGTACCGTCGTACAACCGTGTTTTAGTGCACTCAATATAAAGGAGCAGCTTTCCACCTAAACGTAGTAACTAAAAAGAGTTCCTGCTTCATTTTTACATAATTTATGTGGCACTCTAAGCCTGAAAGGGTATTGTCTTGACTTTTACTGGGTGTTCATGTTATACATAGGTGAAAATGACAGTTAATACATAGCGTTTTATAATACCAACCAAAACCACTGAAATGCAATTATAGTTATTTCAAGTAACTATAACTTACACCTTCATCATGCATAGCTTAGGGCCTTATATATTACAACATTCATTACATGTTCTGTGACATCACTTATAACATTACTGATGACAATTGAACTGTGATCATTGACGACAACACTGTGCCTTGGGGGAATGTGAGTAATAGTTACTTGAAATAACCATAGCTGCTGAATTTCAGGTGTTTTTTTTGTTTAAAATGTTATGTTTAAATTGACATTTTCACCTAACTTTAATGCCACTTTAACCTTTGTCTTTTTTCAGTCACTGGATAGTAATAGTTAAGTGATTTGGCTACTTATGTTATCTGGGAACATTAAAAAAATCTAGACAAGCTTTGAGATCTCTACACCTACTGGTAGTATGGGGAGCACGGGCTCTCTGCAAATTCCATTTTTTGAAAATATCTTTATTTTGGACATCCAACACAACTTAAAAATAATAATACATTTCCGCAATATACATTACAGTGAGCATGAACATGATGTCAGTTATTTGTTTTAAATCCCTCTCTTTACCCTAGGCTGCGCCCCCCCAACTCCCTAGCCTTCCCCATCCCCTCTCCCCTCTCCACCAAACCAAGAGAACTAATTTGGTTTACGCCTATATGTGCTCTAAACCTTAGAGTTTGGATTATAATAACAATCACTTAATAAACTTTCTTTGGTGTCTCAGCTAGAAATGAACTAACATAATTTAAGTTATATCAAGCTGTAGCCCCATTGGTCCAATTGGTTATTGGTGCCCAAATTTCAAGCCCCCTTTTCTTGACTCTTAAACCAGATCGTGCATATATCACTTTCTCCCAATGATAGGTAGCTAGCAGTTTCCACAACCAGCAGTGTACTGAGGGAGGTTCTTTATCTAGCCAGACAGTAGCCAAACACAGTCTAAACACTGCCATCACAGCTAAAAGTAGAACCCGATTTGGGTCCGTCATTACTTGATTGCTTACTACCAACACGATAACTTGCGGCTTGAGATCCACCTCAAACCCCAGAATATGCTTGATATAATTGCCCACTTCACCAACCAAAACTGATAATCTGGGGCAAGTTGCGAACATGCGTACTCTATCTGCGGCAAAACGGCCGCAGTGTTAGCAGTGTATGCCTTTGGAACCTCCCCTCTTTGAGATCCGCGCTGGGGTAATATATAAATTCAGCCAGGTTTTAAAACATTGAACTTGTAAATTAGCCAAGAAAAATGCAGTCTGGCTCAATAATAAAGAATCCTCAAATTCCCCTACCCCTGCTTGTACCAAATCCTGCCAGCGATTGGTATGTTTTGTGAGGTCGTCCTCCATTAAATTACTAAGTAATTTACAGAATTTGGATATTGGTGAAGGAGCCCCTAGTGCCAGCTCCAGTAAGGGAACTTTATGACCCCTGATAACTTTCTTAGATAGAAAGTCCCTCACTTGTAGAAATTTTTAAAAAAAATGGTTATTTCCAATCCAAAATTTTCTCTTGATTATGTCAAATGAGTGTATAGTGTTATCCTAATATACCAAATACCCCTATCCATCCAAATTTTCGTATATCTATGTATCCTATTTATTTTAAGTTTCTTCCTTACTGCCGTGCATGTCTTGAATGCTCCCAGCAAGATCTTAAATTTCACTCTTTTAAAGTAAGCAAAATCAATATGTCGCATGAGACAACCATGGGCCTTTGCCCCTAATACTAACCTATATATTGAGATATAGGGTGCTTCCTCTGTTACTACAATCTCTTTTCCCAACAATGCAGCCATATGTTGTTAAGCTACAGCCCAGTAGTAAATCTCGAGAATGGGAACAGACCACCGCCCACCTATCTTTGGATAGAGTTATATATCTTAATGCTCTTTGGGGGCGTTTTCCAGCCCACAAGAAGTTCGAGATTAATTGATTAAAAGCAAAAAACCAAACCTTGTTTATTTCCACTGCAATAGCTCTGAAAAAGTATAAAATTCTGGGCAAAAATAGCATCTTAATAGCATTACCCCTTCCTAGGAGTGTGCTTTAGTCTTATGTAACAGAGGCTCCAGGTTAATTTGCACAATTTCATCCACGTTGGTAGAGATCCCAACCCCTAAGTATCTGGCATTTCCTACTACTCGTGTATCATTCAGGCCTGCTCGAGAGTTTTTAACAATCATTGTCTTACTTTTGTTGAGAAAATATCCTGAGATTTTACCAAAATCTTTGGCCTCCCTTTCTACCATTCTTGATAGCCTCCAATGGGTTAGATGTTATTATCGCAAGATCATCTGAATATGCTAATATCTTTGTATCTCTGCCGATAGATTGAATGGCCTTCATCTTATTATTCTCAGCAATTTTACTAATTAGAGGATCTATGTAAAGTGCAAACGGGGAGCAGGGACACCCTTGCCGTGTACCACGGGTAACTTTGATTACATCGGATGTAATGGTCATCAAAGCTTTCCTAGTGATGGGTTCCTGATACATACATCTAATGGCTCCAATAAAACATTTACCCAGACCTTTGCTTTCCATGATTGCCCATAAAAAGGGCCAGGATACCCTATTGAACGCTTTATCAGCATCGAGTAGTATTGGAGCCATAGGGTCTCCTGAAACCTTTGTATAATCAAAAGGCGTGATTATGCGTTGAATATACTCAGTCGTGCCCCTTCCTGGTACAAACCCATGCTGAAAAAGGGGAAACTAGCTTCTTGATGACTGCGGCTAACTTTTTTGCTATAATTTTAGAGTATATTTTGACATCACTGTTAACCAGCGTGATTGGCCGATAAAATCCCAATTCCATAGCGGGTTTACCTTTTGTAAGAAAGACTATAATATTAGCATTTTTCCAATTGTATTGCTTGGCTGCATTATATAACAGATTAATGAAACTCATTAAAGATCCAACTAACATGCCCTTATATGAAGAAGCTATATTTGATAGACTACTATCAGTGCTATGACTTCGATTTCCGACCCCAAATGTCACCACAGGCTTTAACTTTAATTTAATAGCAACCCTTGTTAAAATTTGGACTGATAATACTAAGAGCCTTATTATGAGTTTGGCAGTCCTCCTATAGGTCAGCACCGCCACGCCGACAGGAGGACCGTCAAGCCCTCTGTGCGCCCGCCCACCAGATTACGAGTGTAATCCAGGGCAGGCAGGCGGTGCTTTGACAGACTCACAGCGGTGGCTGTGTAAGCTCATAAGAGAACCTTAACAGCAGACAGCCGCTGTGACAGTGCCTGCAGCACGTTCTTGCATGGTATGGTATGCATGCCACCCCTTGCAGGAGCCAGGCCAATTCCAGGGGGGCGTGCCCCCCTCATGCACCCACAGGCCCAGAAGCTGCAGAAGTTGCCTCCCCGCTACCTTTTTCATGGTGGGGTCACTGCCATGAAATGGATGGTGGAAAGCCAACTCATAATTTGCTCGGTGGTGCTGGCATCGGCTCCACCGGCATATTGAGGCTGGTTGCAGACTGCCAGTGCAGCAGGATCCTTGATCCCAGCGGATCCTGCAGTTTTGTGGTGATCTGACCGCCTCACTCAGAATACTGCAAGCTGACCCGCAGTGGTGGACGCCACTGCCACCGTGAGTATGGTGGTCATAAGAACCGCTGTACTCGAAATAAGGGCCTAAGTATTTTGGATTCCAAACTTTCATGGATAAGTGGCAATCTGCAACAATACATATTAACCCAGTTTATTCAAATGTCCAAGACTTCTTCCTGAACTAAATTACAATTCTGCACCAGCTAGTTGTGATCGTTATTTTTAAAACATTTATTCAAATTAGGGAGGATTTCAATATACCTTATAGAGATATATATATATAATTAGCTGCAGATTAGACATTTGATAATTAAAATTAGCAAAAACTAGCACCAAACTGTCTGCTGAAAATATGTGCCATGATGCTGGACAAAGACTCTGAGAAAATGACTAATTTATACCAGATGTTTATTAGAAGAAAATGCAAAATGGGCTCTTAAGTGGACAACTTTGCTGGGAGTAGGGATCATACCAAAACCAATTTCCCAGTTAATTGCTATGGGATATAGAGTAAACCAAACTGCTACGTTAAGGGGAGTCTGTCCAGCATCCTGGTGCATACCGGGACCATCTGCTATACATGCGGTGGTCCCGCACCACGAATTAGGATGGGACTGCCACCATGGCGGTACCAATCTGCATCTATAACATTGCGGTGGGTGCTGCTGACAGCAGCACTGGCTGCAATGTAAAAAATGCAGGTTCTGCATTTCAGTGCACTATGTGGCCGTCACCATGCGGTGCCTGTCGCTTGGTGCACTGAAATGTAGGGGAGTACCATGGGTACCCCCCAGTGCACATACATGCCCCCCAACACTCTGGAGGCCTGAAACGGACCCCCAAACAGAGCCTTTTCAGGACAGAATCGCCATCATGGAAAGGCTGGATGAAGGGCTGCATCATAATATGGTGCACAGTGCCTGCTAGGTACCGCCACCAGTTATGACTCAATGGTCCGTCCGCCGGGCAATCGTACTGATTGCCTGTGGTGGTTCAGTGGTGCAGGGACTTTGCATCCACCACTGTCCCAGTCTGGATCCCCCGCCATCGTAATGTGGTGGGGCAAAATCCACTTTGGATGGCGGACGGATCACCACCGCACAGCTGGCAGTGGCGGTCCTTCCGCCATCCTAATAACCCCTTTAGTATTGAGTGCTAGCACACTCTTTTTGATTTTCATGTTAGCCCTGCTAAAATTACTATGGGCTTGATCTAAGAGCCAGTGTTTGGCAGATGGGATACTCCATCACAGATGTGATGGATATCCCATCTGCCATTTGCATGTGCATTATAGCCTAGGGCACTTGTAATGTCATGTGAAGTTGATGAATTTAAATAAAGACTGAAAAGAAAGAATGGTTTAGGTACTGAATATGACAAAGGATGTAAAAGAGGGGCATCAGTGCATACGTGTGAAATGTACGGATAGGTTGACTTCAACTGATAGAATATCTATGTTAATGGTTCTGCTCTGCCTAAACACACAGGGCCTCATTTATATTTTTTTGCCGTAGGGCAGTGCATCAGGCATTTTTGCTGCGCTGCCCTACGGCAGGAATGTGCTGTATCTATTAGATACGGTGCATTTGTGTCCTTTTCCCCTGCGCCGGTGCACAATGGGCTGCCGTGCACCAATGCAGGCACCTTTGCAACATGGTGCAAGGGTGCCTGTATTACTGGGATGATTATTTTTGTGGAGGAAGGGAAACCTTCCTGCACAAAAACAATCACAGGAGGCTTTTTCGTCTTTCTATGTGTGCGGAAGAAGGCAGCACACATAGAAAGTGGAAAAACAAGGAGTAATAAAGATATGTCTCCTCGTTGTGCCTCCCTTACACAAAATAAGAATATATAAATATAAGTTTTTGGTACTGCCTCAGACTTACTGTTTCTCGTAAACCTGGGGCAGTGTCAAAAATACATGGGTGTTGCTGGGAACACCCCCAGCAACACAAATGAAATGCCCCTTCCACAGTTTTCTGGGTGAAAGGGGCACATATTTATAAGGTCATGAAAACACACTTAATGTGGTTTTACATGGCTGTATAAATATGCCAGTGGCACATTGCGCCACTGGAACATCAAAAAAGTGATGTTTCAGCGGTGCAAAAGTGCTGGGCCCTCAATCTTTCTCTGGCATGACTCCTCTGAAACTGTCAGGACTGCCATGAGGAATAGGGACAAAATGGTAATGAAAGTCCCTCTTCCTTTCTAGATAGAAGAGAACTACAGGATTTTTCACACAATCTGAAAATATTTTTTGAATAATGATTTCTTTTTAAGTAAAATGTAAATTCATAGTAATTAGCATCATGCTTCCTTCCTAGGAACATCAACCTGGCAGCTGTATGAAACAAGACAGGATCAGCTGCTAGGCCGCAGAAATCAGAGATGACATTGAGGAATCATTGACATAATATCGACAGACACAATATCGACCTACATTTTTATCGACACAAAAATATCAACGACACTAATATCGATACCTCATACTTCATTTTAAAAATACACTAATATCGACCCCAAAATATCGTCAACCAAAATTATCCATCACAGTAATATCGAACACATAATTATCGTTATCTAAAATATCGAACATCCCTAAAAAATATACAACATGTCCAAAATATTGATCACAATAATATGGACAGCAATATTATTGTTTTTATAAAAATATTGACAACTCAAAAATAGATAAAACACACAAATTAAACACCATAAATACAATAAATAAATAAACATACACAGCATATAAAATACAAGCAAATAAACATTTTTTGAAAATAGTAAAACATATCTTAAAACATTAAATGATAAATAAACTATTGATAAGCATTTACATTTTATACTTACATCATAATACACACACATTTTTTTACATCACATGTAATATAATACACATTTAAATAATGCAACATGTGAAGAAAAAATAACTGACTCTTAATTAGCGTTTTCCATATTGTGGAAAAGTAAATTCTGCCATGTTCTGTGTCCCTACGTGTCATCCATCATATGTTATGTGTGCATGATTAATATGCATATGCATTCCCCATGTTCGATTCAAGACACAATTATAGTTGTGTCCACCTCTAGTATGCCAGTTTCCAGTTCTCGTGAATACTACGAATATCAGGTCTATGTAAAGCTACGTTGCCACGTTTCTCAGTGTGCACGTTATTCCATTATAAAGTCCCCGTCTCTAGGCCTCAAAAGGGCCTGGACACCAGATTCAGCTCCTGTCTCCTGAAACCTCGCTGAGGAGCGATACAGCCCCCACCTGTATCCTCGACCCTTCACTTACTTCCTGCCTCGCAGTGCCCGGCTCACCCTGGCTCTGCCTCTGAGTCTGCCAAGAATATGTTATGATTCCAGTTATCAGTTCAGTCCTCCTTCTCTGCATTCCTAAAACTACTGAATCGCATCAATAGTTTCCGTCATTGTCTAGCCTTCACGTCTCCACGTTAGAGAAATACTGCATTTAACGGTCATTCAATATTCTTCATCACGCACTACATGTAGAATAATGCATGGTCCAGTCTTAGAATCAAGTTAGCCTTTCCTCTCCTGACTTCTAGTTTATATCAATATGTTCTCTAAACATCAGATACTAGATACTGTTTAGGTACATGTCGCCCTGACTCTCCAGACTTCAGTCTCTGCTCCTAGCACAGAGTTCATAGCCCCCAGCTTCTCCTAGTAACACGTCATTGCCAGTTTGCGCGCACCATCAGGTTAGAGGTCCCGGCTCCTCAGGTAGCCCCCTCCATGGTTTCCGCCCCATTCATGACATATTCTGTTACGTTTACATCACATGTCTATGTATACGCCCTGTTACACCTCTTTTCACCCTTATCTTTCGCGACTGCTACGCGTCATGCCTTTTGCTCCACCCACTGCTACGCCTATTGCAATGTAATGCTATGTGTTTGCGTTATGTATATATGCTCATGCACTATTATTAAAAAGTTATTCCCTTGTCCCGATCCTGACACCAGCAGCGCTGCTGGGCCCTGCCATCCTATTCCTATGCAGGTTGTCCTGTTCCTGTCCTTTATGCTGTAATAAACCTGCGAAACTCCTACTACCTCGAATTTTGACTCTTATTTATTGAGCTATCTGTTATTCATTTATACATTCAAAAATAGGGTATTATTTATTTATTTACCACATAATGGCGCCCGAACAGGGACTTGCCCTTTCCCCACGCGTCGGTGAAGCCACGCCGACCCCCTGACCCTCTGCAGTCGTGACGGAACTCTTCTGCGCACCGGCAGATATTTCTGCTTCAAGTATCCCTCAGGCCCACGGAGGAGACGGAGGAGGCGGTCCAGCATCCAAACGAGACGGTGGAGGAACGCGGCGAGTCCCGACCAGAGCCCAAGCCGAGAGTCCAAGGTCCGAGGTATCCGGAGGCCCACCCGTAACTGAAGTCCGAAGTTCGTCCGTCCGGTATCGAAGCAGTCCAGTCCAGTCCGAGGCTTTCCGTTCTTGCTGCCCGGTGAGTACCGTTACTGGGGTAGTATCTAGACAGGGTCAATTTAATTGACTCTGGTCCGTGGGTTGGTGGTACACAGACCCACAAACGAAGTGTCCACTTCGGTGGATGCGGGTCCTGACGAGTCTCTTTATGAGACCGGTAAGTTTCGTACTGTTTCAGCAGTGCATCTAGTTCCTGTTCTAGTCAGTTCTGTTCTCGAGAAAATTCATGTATTCTGTGTTCCGTATTCCAGATAGTATTCTGTTCGAACTGTTATTTTTAAATGTTCTTCATGTATTTTAATGTCGTGGTATGAATGGGGAATAAGTATCGTGTTTATTGTGTATTGTATTGTGTCTAGATTATAGTTCAGTCATGCCGCTCTTTTCGAAATTACGTCAGTTAAAAACCAGAAAGGGTCTGCTGGAAGCAGCAGTTCCAGTTCCGCCTAGGGACAGTCCAGGTCATTTTATGTATCAGAAGCATGGCATAAGCGCCGTACTGTATCTAGATTTATGGGTAGAGTATACCAAACAGTTAGAAGAAAAGTATAGATGGCCCGTATCGGGTACATGGGATGCCGAATGCATCATGCGAGTAGAAGAAGCATTATGGAAAAAGAAAGCCAGACAGTCACAGAAAGATGCCATCGAGTTATGGCGCAAAGAAGCTCATAAAAGAACTGAAAAGGAAATCAGAAAGTCAGAATTAAGTAGAGAATCCTTAGAACGAGCACAAGAAAAAGAACTAATCGAGATAGGTGAACAAGTCAAAGCCGAACAGTCAGACAGACAGAGGCATGCCCTTATTAGGGGTATGTATCCTCTCTTTGCCGAGGGCTTGCCAAAAGCGACCCCAGAGGCATCCAGTAATTTCCCGCCACCATTAGTTCCGACCAAGCTACGTCACAAACAGACCGCAGCTGATATTTTTATTTCGTCCTATTTGGACGACACAGTCCCAGAATATGCAAATCCTGTTCGCGCTCCGCCAGTCCCTGTAAATCAGGCACTTCCCGCTCCTCCAGACACCGGAGTACCTGTTACGGTACCCCCGGTCCAGCCCGCCATACAAGTCCAGCCTACATTTCCATTTCCCACTCTGCCAGGACGAAGAGCCTCAGTAGACGACTCTAGTTTAGGGGCCGCAGGGGGAGGTACTCCTCAAACCCCGCCGCCACACAAGCGTTTAACGACAGCCGAATTACATGCACAAGCGTCACAGCGTACGCCCAGACATCAGACTGTAGCAGAAATAAGAAAATCCCTTGCCGAATGCGGCTATGATCCAGTCCCAGGCGAGGATAATATGGTTTTATATTCATTCCGCGTAAGAAAGGTGGCCGAGTATCTAGTCACCTTACCGAATATGAAAGAAGATCTAGACAGAATATATCGTTTCATCCGTACAGGGGATGATCCAGAAAGCATTAGCGAGGCCATGTCTCAAAGGAAAGCCGAGATCCAGCTCATGATATTAAAGTTTCTGATTAACTGTCTAATAAGAGAACAAGATTACCCGTCTAAAGATCAAGCGGAAATGAGAACCCTGACAAGGTGGAGTGATAATATAGCCGAGGGTAAGCACAAGACCGTCGGTGCTATGGAGAGTATGTACAAGAAAATCCGTAAAGAAATGATAAAATTACACGAACAGCGTAAAGCAGCACAAGTAAGCGAGAAAGAAAGTAACTCTGATCCTGAAGAGTTAGACGACGAGAATTCCGACAGAATAGCGTATGTAGGAAAATCTAGATTTCCAGATCGCCATTTACGCCTAGAACACAAGTCTATTTTTCATTATCCAGCACCAGAACAAGGTTCACTAGAACAAGTGTTTCAAGCTACCGATCACATTCTGAAATCACGAATCGGTTACAGTGAGTTAAGTACCATGCATGAACAAGAACTAGCCCGATCAGCAGTCCGATGGATTACTGATTCTACCACTTTTCCAGACGAAATAGTGGCACAGATGTTTCTGAAACTGCCCCCAGCCGAGCAACGACTGGTGGGTATGTATATGATTCAGCACCTCATTACATTGTATGAGGGTCAACACTCTGATCCAGGCCCGTTACATGATATCCTGAACGAGTTACTCCAGTATAGATGGAAAGGTCTAGGTACCGATTTAATTAGTGTCATTCTAGAACAGCGTCACAAATATAGAACGTTTCTGAACCCGCATTTTGTTCATGTCTCACCCCCAGAAGGTAAACCATTTTACATGGAGAGACAGAATCCGTTACGAGAAGTCCACCCAGTTAGAGGAACGGGTGGCGAAATGCAGCGAGTGTTTGTATACACTCCGATCACAAAGATGGAACTTCTAGAGATGAAGAAATTAATTCCCTGTCATGATAAAGATCCAGCAGGGTTCCATAGAGAATTAAAAGACATGCTCCGTATGGGAGAATACACGTATCCAGATATAATTAAAATGTTAAAGGTTCTGCTGCCCGCAGGGGTGTATGAAAAGCTCAAGGAAAAAGAATGGGAGGTGGGAGAGAAAAAGATCGATTGGGCAGTTCTAGAAGCTGAAGATAAGGCACGAGTACCAGGTACCGGTCTCGGGGATAAATGTAGAGAATTACCTGAATTATTAATACAAGTTTTACCCAGATTATTGACAACTAGAAAAGAAGACTGGGATGCAATCTCAGCCTGTAAACAGAAGCAAGATGAGGATATTAGTGATTTTTATTCTAGATTTGAGAAATGTTTTAGCATCAACAGTGGCCTCAAGACAAGTAGTGAGTCATACCCTCACCTTTTTGTTACTAAATTAGTCGAGAATTCAAGTCCACAAATTAAAAATCGAGTTTTGAAAGTCGAAAGTACCTGGCAAGCTAATACCCCGTCCCAGATGTTGCAGATGCTCCAATACCACCAGAATAGAATCAGGGAAGAGCAAGAACACGAGAGAAAACGTATGAAAGACACGAAAATGAAAGTACTAGTTGCACAATCTGTTCCTCAAGACAGTCAGAAGAGGGGTCCAAATCAAGTCAGTCATCCTGCAGCTCCCGTTAAAGGGAACTGCAATTATTGTAAACAGCCAGGTCATTTTATAAATGAGTGTGCAGTTCTGAAACACAACATAGCTACCGGTAAGACTAAAGAAAGACCACGTCCGCCTAGACAAGAACAAGTTTCACAGATTCCTCAGCCACAGAATGCACCACAGACAGTTACCGCACCGCAGCCTATTGCTGCAACACAGCACGTTACACAGCAGATGTACCAGTATGCACAGTCTGAGTATCCAGAGTACCAGCAGTATTCATGAAACAGCCTAGAGAGGGAGGTAGGCTTGCCTCTCATCGAGATACCTGTAGATCAAGAAGGTCCCTATGTTCACAGTCAAGTATTAGGGAAAGACAGAAAGTTTTTGATTGATACAGGGGCAAGTAGGACCACAATTAGTCACGCCGAAGTTCCAGGGGCTCCGCTCTCAGGCTCAAGAAATGTTTCCCTTGGATTTTCAGGAAAACCTATCGTAAATGAAATTTCAAAGCCAGTTACTCTAGAAGTAGGTCCATTGTCCCGTACTACTGATCTGTTACTTACTAAGTCATGTCCAGAAAACCTATTAGGCATTAAAACACTGAAAGAATTAGGTGCAGTTATATGCTGTTCCCCAGAGGGAATACGATTGTTCCTCCGTGACTTTAAGGGTCACTATGTATTACGAGATTTTGATCCAAGACTGTCTAATGTTCCGCAGCACTTATGGGCGCAAGGTCCAACTGATGTAGGTTACATGCAAATCACACCCCATCGTGTGACTCTCAAGCCAGGTGTAGTGTTACCACGGATCAGACAGTACAGATTGCCACCAGAGGCTGTAGCAGCCTTATCCAAAATTATTGACGAGCTCATGGCTCAAGGAGTGGTTGTAGAAACTGACTCCAATGTATGTAATTCTCCGATCATTCCAGTCATGAAACGCACTGATCCAAATGCACCCCCAGTATATCGATTAGTGATTGACCTACGAGAACTTAATAAGTGTATTATTCCTCAGTACCCAGTTGTCCCAGACATCTCTTCCCTATTAACAGCCATTGATTCCGAAGCCACGTTCTTTACTGTAATCGACCTCAAGAACGCGTTTTTCAGTGTCCCTATTCATCCAGACAGCCAGTTCCTTTTCGGATTTTGTTTAAATGGAAGGAGCTATATGTTCACACGCGCTCCTCAAGGTTTCACAGAAAGGCCTAGCATTTACAGTCAAGCACTTAAAAGACAACTAGACAACATTCACATGCCAACTGACACTGCCCTGCTCCAGTATGTCGATGATCTCCTGATCACAGCCCGTTCTGAACGTGCTTGCGAGCGAGCATCCCTTACAGTCTTGTATTTCCTAGCCGAGATGGGGCACAAGGTGTCCCCTTCTAAGCTTCAATTCTGTGTCCAGCAAGTGGTATACTTAGGACACTTACTGTCCAAGAGGGGTAGGCAGTTGACACCAGACCGTATCCAGTTAATAGCGAGTCTTCCTCAGCCCAAGACCCAGAAGGAGGTACGTGCTTTTATCGGCCTTACTTCTTATTGCAGACAATGGATTCCTCAGTATGCATTTCTAGCCAAACCACTGATACAGTTAACGACACAGGAGGCAGTCGTATCGACTGTCCTCCCTTGGACATCTGAACATACACTCTGTTTCAATGAGTTAAAGAAAGCCCTATGCCAAGCTCCAGTTCTAGCGACACCGAACTACAGTAAGTCTTTTACACTTTTCGTCACTGAACGCGAAGGTACAGCTTTATCTGTTCTCACACAAGATCAAGCAGGACAATACAAGCCCTGTGCTTATTTTTCGAGCACATTAGATCCTGTAGCCCAGGCTCTGCCTGCGTGCCTCAAGTCAGTTGCAGCCGCAGCCCTAGCTATCAGACAAAGTGATTCCATAGTCTTAGGACATACCTTGACAGTACAAGTTCCACATTCCGTGGAAGTTCTTTTAAACCGAACACAGACTCAGCACTTGACAATTGCACGTTAAACAGGTTATGAATTGACACTGTTCCAGCCACACATAGAAATCAGACGCTGCAACATCCTGAATCCTGCTACACTGTTACCATCAGTTACTTCGAATTCTGCCACACATGACTGTGTGGAAGTAGTTAACATTACGACAAAGCCAAGACAAGATCTGACAGATACTCCGTTACCAGATCCCGACCTGACACTTTATGTGGATGGTTCATGCATGAGAACTAGTACAGGAGAACTAGTCGCCGCGTATGCAGTGACTACTGACACCGAAGTTATTGAAACACACCGTATTGACACCCTGTCCGCTCAAGCAGCAGAGCTAGTTGCTCTGACACAAGCCTGCATACACGCCAAGAACTTGAAAGTTAATGTTTACACAGATTTACGCTACGCATTTGGAGTTGTACACGACTTCGGAGTGCTCTGGCAGGAGAGAGGTTTCATGACTTCTCATGGAACCAAGATTCAGCATGGTCTCCTTATTCAAGCTCTGTTAGATGCCATACATTTACCGACATCTATCGCTATCATGAAGTGCAAAGCACATACGAAAGTTACTGACATTATTTCTCAAGGTAACGATTTAGCAGATCGCACAGCCAAGCTTACAGCACAGACTCTAGACATTCCAGTTAACATGACACACACTCCAGATCCGATTACATGCATGACAGTTAAGGACCCTACACAAGATGTCATAGACATACAGTTACATGCTACTCCTGAAGAAATCAAGAAATGGTCCGAACAAGGAGGGGTCCAGACAGATCAAGGATGGTTAACGAAGGGTAGAGCCACATGGTTTCTCCCCGACTCTATGGTTCAAGTCATTATTAATACCGCACATAGTCCAGCACATTTAGGAGAAAAAGCTATGTTAGACAGTATCCAGAACATTTGGTTCAACAAGCATTTACGAGCTGCAGCCAAGCAGAAAGTCCGTACCTGTATGATATGTTGTCAGTTTAATCCAGGTAAAAGTGTCCCGGTGGAACAAGGTGGATTCCAGCCTCCTGACCACCCTTTTGAAGTCCTCCAGATGGATTATATTCAGATGGAGCGATGTCGAGGTTTCAAGTATGTCCTTGTAGTTGTATGCGCTTTGTCCAGGTGGACAGAAGCATATCCAGTCCCAGATTACACAGCCGCGACCACTGCCAAGCAGTTGGTTCGTGAGTTTTTCCCTCGTTATGGACTCCCTAGAGTCGTATATTCTGATAACGGTCAGCCATTCTCATCTGAACTCATGAAGCATGTTTCCCTGTTGTTAGGGTACCAGTGGAAGTTTCATTGTGTACGCCATCCTGAAGCAGCCGGTCTCGTAGAGAGACATAACCAGACTCTGAAAATCCGAATTGCAAAAGTGTGTAAAGAGAAAGGTGTGGACTGGCTAGTAGCTCTGCCAGTCGCTTTATTTTATATGCGCATGGTCGCACATTCCAGATCAGGTCTGTCCCCGTATGAGGTCGTTTTCGGCCGCCCCCCTAACATGTGGGGTACTCCTAGACCCCGAAGTATTACCGATGTTTCAAGTAATATGCTGACAGATTACCTAGCTTCCTTGATGTCTGCCCTCAACTCTTGTCGTTCACAGGTTGCCGCCACATTTCCAGACAATACCGAGGTGGCACCGCATGAAATCGTTCCAGGATCCATGGTCCTGGTCCGCAATTTTGACCGCTCAAGTCCGCTGGAGCCACGCTGGAAGGAGCCCCGACAGGTCCTCCTCACCACCCGTACAGCCGTGAAGTTGGAAGGTCGCAAAGGCTGGGTGCACCTTTCTCATGTAAAACAATTTAATGGACTGAAACCCGTCTTAAAGAACATTTCCCAGGATTTGAAGGATTGCCAAAGCACCATTTTTAAGGACTGTCCCGCAAAAGACAATGTTACTACACCCCCCCTGTTAGAGAAAACTCCGCAACAGGAGTATAAACTCAAACTCCGGTCTAGTAAAATAAGTCAGCCAGTTTGATTGTCTAAGTCCTCCCCTAGGTGAAACGGTTAGACTGTTTCTGACATGTATAAAATAGACCTCCATAGTGAGAGAGTTAGTCAAAACTCAATTCGATGTATCGTTTTTCTATGTTTCATATTGTTTCTTAGCATTATGATTTCCTGCACCAGTTATGCATTTTTCTTGTATTTCCCAGTTCTTCATGTAAATAAGTCTGCTAATGCTACAGTAGAGCACACGTTTAGTGATCTGCCTCCTCATGAACTCTCTTACCGCCTCGCTATGCGAAATAACTCATTCATCCGCATGTTACATTACTCACACCAGTCCAGCAATGCCACTAATTGTTGGGTGTGTGGTCGACTCCCCCCTTTCCAGACACCGAAGGGAGTTCTGCCACTTTTTCCTTATCCATTTTCACATAATGGTTCGTGTGGAGCATGGTCCACGTTAACGTCATCCTCAACAGATATGTCTTTTCTTAACAGTACATGTTTTCCAGACAAGCAAGGTCTTCCCCACAGAACCGGGTTAGATCTAGAAAATGAAGTGTATAATTTAGGTAACTATTCTTCGAATTTCATGGTCCTGAATGTTCAGTCTGATACTACTCCAGACTTACCTGCTATTTCAGTACTGCCAGTCAAAGGTGAATTATGTGTCCGAAATTATGGTTCCGTACATGTAGGACATAGTGATTGTACTACTATTGTCAAGTATAGTGACAGTGGGAAATCCATTTTCAAAGCTTCACGTCATTCTTATTTTATTTGTGGTCAAACTGCATATGTTCGTCTGCCCCTCGATTGGGAGGGAACCTGTTACATTGCCTTCCTACTGCCACCAGTTTTCCTAGCCCCATCTGATTATCACAGAAACACACATCTAGTACACATTAGACATAGAAGGGAGTCCCCAATTGTCGATTATACTGAAACTGCTCTAGAACAGTATACAGATTTCAATAGAGGTTTCTTTTTCTTTATAGGACCTATCCAGAATAGTAAGCTAATCCGTAGGTTAACCAGAACCCTCGAAGCTGTAGTAAATGAGACTGCCTCTGCTCTAGGTAATTTAACTGAAGAGCAATCTGCTATGAGATTTGTCGTTTTACAGAATCGTCTCGTCCTTGACGTCATACTGGCCGATAGGGGCGGGGCCTGTAGAGTCATCGGATCTAGTTGCTGCATTTTCATTCCAAATAACGCACCGTCTGTTTATTCAGCTATAACCAGACTCCATAAAATTGCCCATCTGATACACCAAGATCCAGGCACCTGGACATGGTCCGGTTGGTTCTGGAATATAATTTCCGCATGGGGATGGAAAGTCTTGTCCTTTCTAGGTATTGCAGTAGCGATCATATTCAGCTGCTGCCTCTGTATACAATGTGGCCCTGCGATTTGCGGCATTTGTGCTACCTCTTGTATTCCTAGTCCCAAGCCCCGTTCTAAATCCCGTTCCAAGAAAATTCGAGACGAGCAAATGATACTGTATGAAATGATAGACGGTATCATGAAAATTGATGTTTCCTGATGGAAACGTAGTGACAAGGAGGGAATGTGGAAAAGTAAATTCTGCCATGTTCTGTGTCCCTACGTGTCATCCATCATATGTTATGTGTGCATGATTAATATGCATATGCATTCCCCATGTTCGATTCAAGACACAATTATAGTTGTGTCCACCTCTAGTATGCCAGTTTCCAGTTCTCGTGAATACTACGAATATCAGGTCTATGTAAAGCTACGTTGCCACGTTTCTCAGTGTGCACGTTATTCCATTATAAAGTCCCCGTCTCTAGGCCTCAAAAGGGCCTGGACACCAGATTCAGCTCCTGTCTCCTGAAACCTCGCTGAGGAGCGATACAGCCCCCACCTGTATCCTCGACCCTTCACTTACTTCCTGCCTCGCAGTGCCCGGCTCACCCTGGCTCTGCCTCTGAGTCTGCCAAGAATATGTTATGATTCCAGTTATCAGTTCAGTCCTCCTTCTCTGCATTCCTAAAACTACTGAATCGCATCAATAGTTTCCGTCATTGTCTAGCCTTCACGTCTCCACGTTAGAGAAATACTGCATTTAACGGTCATTCAATATTCTTCATCACGCACTACATGTAGAATAATGCATGGTCCAGTCTTAGAATCAAGTTAGCCTTTCCTCTCCTGACTTCTAGTTTATATCAATATGTTCTCTAAACATCAGATACTAGATACTGTTTAGGTACATGTCGCCCTGACTCTCCAGACTTCAGTCTCTGCTCCTAGCACAGAGTTCATAGCCCCCAGCTTCTCCTAGTAACACGTCATTGCCAGTTTGCGCGCACCATCAGGTTAGAGGTCCCGGCTCCTCAGGTAGCCCCCTCCATGGTTTCCGCCCCATTCATGACATATTCTGTTACGTTTACATCACATGTCTATGTATACGCCCTGTTACACCTCTTTTCACCCTTATCTTTCGCGACTGCTACGCGTCATGCCTTTTGCTCCACCCACTGCTACGCCTATTGCAATGTAATGCTATGTGTTTGCGTTATGTATATATGCTCATGCACTATTATTAAAAAGTTATTCCCTTGTCCCGATCCTGACACCAGCAGCGCTGCTGGGCCCTGCCATCCTATTCCTATGCAGGTTGTCCTGTTCCTGTCCTTTATGCTGTAATAAACCTGCGAAACTCCTACTACCTCGAATTTTGACTCTTATTTATTGAGCTATCTGTTATTCATTTATACATTCAAAAATAGGGTATTATTTATTTATTTACCACAATATATGGAAAACAACTACCAAAACAATTAAAACAATAAAGATCAACCAATAAAAATACACAATATTAAAATGAGATTAACCAAACAATTAAATAAACACTATATAAAGAAGGATAACGTATTCTTATTTTACACCGTAAACCAAAAACAATAAGGAAGCAGAAACTCTGCCAGATTTATACCAGAAGCAGGGACTTCATCAAAGAAAAAGCTAGTGCATTCTTCAAAAAGTAAGTAAATTACCACCTATAAAATAACAGAAATGCTAATCTTCAAAAACTAATATTTATCATACTCAAATAATTAATATATATATTTTTTCTATTTATGTCTCCTCTACAGATAATTCTGAAAGCATCAAGAAAATAACAGATCACTTCCTAAAACCATCTAACTAATAAAGTAAATATTCAACAAAACTCCTTTTAAAAACATGTAAAACACCCAAACCAAACCCCAATTCCATCCCAAACACCCACCCCACTCCATATACAAATTTGACAAAATAAGTAAAAATATACTCTTCCTACAGAAAAATCAACAGTTTAACATGATTTGACAAAGAAAGAACATCTCCGTTTAGAAGCATCTCACAACCAACATTGTAAGTATATTTACAATATAGCCAACAATTCAAAACCTGGAAAATGAGAACTGCAAAACAGGTTAAATTGACACCACAGATGCCACAAGTATCAGTGTCAGAAAGAACTGAAGTCCCTGTCACCCCTGTGAAAAAGAGTAGGCGACCACAGACCTTGGCAATGTTGAACTGCCACATAGAGCATGGGACACAGCCAAACATATGCACACACCAAAATAACTTTATTCAGTAAGGACACTGACAAAACAGACAACAGGAGTAACTGTCTTATTCACATGTTGCATAGACAGGCACCAACAGTGGAGAAGAGCAGGGCACAAAATGCACACCATATCCATGAGAAGCTGCACAGGCAAGGGCAGGTCAGGAAGCCCATTGGGCATGGCAAAGTGCAGAGTGAGTACATGAGAGGCTGCACAGGGAATAGTCCAACACAGCAGAGCAACAGGGCCAGTGTCTAGGGCAAAATTCATAGTAAGTACATGAGAGGCTGCACAGGGAATAGTCCAACACAGCAGAGCAACAAGTCCAGTGTCCAGGGCAGAAATTCACAGCAAGTACATGAGAGACTGCACATGGAATAGTCAAACACAGCAGAGCAACAGGACCAGTGGCCATTTCAGGGTGTACAGCAAGTACATGAGAGGATGCACAGGGAATAGTCCAACACAGCAGAGCAACAGGGCCAGTGTCCAGGGCAAAACTCACAGCAAGTACATGAGAGGCTGCACAGGGAATAGTCCAACACAGCAGAGCAACAGGGCCAGTGTCCATTGCAAAATCCACAGCAATCAGATGAGAGGCTGCACAGGGAATAGTCCGACACGGCAGAGAAACAGGGCCAGTGGGCATGGCAAAGTGCAGAGTGAGTACATGAGAGGTTGCACAGGGAATAGTCCAACACAGCAGAGCAACAGGGCCAGTGGTCATTGCAGGGTGTACAGCAAATACATGCAAGACTGCACAGGGAATAGTCCAACACAGCAGAGCAAAAGGGCCAGTGTCCAGGGCAAAATTCACAGCAAGTACATGAGGGGCTGCACAGGGAATAGTCCAACACAGCAGAGAAACAGGGCCTGTGGGCATGGCAAAGTGCAGAGTGAGTACACGAGAGGCTGTGTGTGTGACTGTACCCTTCCATGAGAAGCAACACAGTCAGGGGGTAACAATAGGCAGAACAGGCACACCAGTGAGAGAGACTGGTGTGTGAGGGGGACTAGCCCTAACACTCAAGCAGAGATTCCTCCTGCATACTCCAGTCCCCCTCTGAGGCACTGGTGACCTGTGTGTCACTGGGTTCCTGTTCAGCTGTAGTGCTAGTCTCACCCCCACTGGAGTCCGGCTCCTGTCCCTCCGTGACCACTGGTGAATCTGCATGAGAGAGAGATGCAGGGTCAGGTTAGTGGCATCAACAGGACAAAGCAATGCTATCAAATCAGTACAAAACATGCCCAAATCTACCTCTTGCATACGACACTCTGAAATGACATTGCAGCAACTCACTAGATAGACCACAACAGTGCATGTAACCCTGATTATCTGTCATGACTGAGACATGTTAAGGCCACACAGCACAACACCCTGACCGTGGCTGAAGTCTACCAGACACACAACTTGCTATACCCACACCTACAGACATGATGTGGGCACATCACGTCTTGCCACTGACAGACCTTGAGGGTACAGGAGGGGACAACACAGACACCTATTACGACATGACAGCTCACAATGGCTAATAGCCCTTGCCAAACACCAGGTTGTACTCTGGTACCCAAAGACTAGTGCACATTGTTGTCAGATGTGTAGGCCTCAACATTCCTGGTACATGCAATGTACGCATAGATATAGTCACACTGATATTTGGAACACTGCTATTCTCTCCCAAAGCGATTCCCCAGACTACCCCAATGCTGAATAACCATGAAGAGCATAACACATAAGGCAATGTGAATGCACAGCAGGGAGGATCACCTTTGTAAGAACAGTTTAGGCAAATGCATGACACTGGCACACATTCCAGCAGCCACTTACATGACAATGCACTGCACCACTGCACAAACATCACATAGGCCAACGCTGGCACAGGTCCTGTACACATGCATCTGCTCCCAGCCAAACTCACCCTCCCGAAATATTCACCCCTGCCTTGCAGCAGATGCTCCTTCAGATGTACATCCAGCTCAGGATGAGTCACTGCCAAGATGCGGCCCATCAGTGGTGTCATGCTGCGCTGTGTCAACCACCCAGCGCGAGAAAGCAGACCCAAGGTCATCTCTGCCACGTTCTTTGCCAGCCGGCTGATGTCTTCCCACCTCTTGCGGCAGTGGGTGTGCCGTCATTTAGATACCCCCAGAGCTCGCACCTTTGCTGCAATGGCCCTCCACATGGCCTAACGCTGGTGTACCTTGAGCTGCAGGCATGGGAGACAAGAGGGGGAAATGGTCAGTGACACAGTGTCATGTACCAACATCTATCAGTACAGTTGCAAGACACCGACTCATTACCAAATCTAATCTCTGTCCATACCACCCTGGGGTACATCTCCCATGGGCACTCTGCATGGGCTACGCTGATGTGACTGCATGTATTTATGAGGTCTTACAGAGTCACAGCACATCTCACACACATGCAGGATGACAGCACTGATCCCCCTATTTGGCAAGCACACAGCTCCAGTCCTCTGCATGTCTGGGCACAACATACATCACATATCGAGCTGTGTCTGTGGGTAGACTCACTGTGTGCAAGACTGTGCAGCACTCAATGTGCATGCCCTGTGAATATATCAGTATGTCATGTGTGTGGCATTGGGGGACATGGACTCACAAACACAATATAGAACTACACAAGTGTGGTTGTCTGCAATTATACAGGGCTGAAATGGTGCATAGTTGGATTTCACTGTGAAAAAACAGGAGTAAGGACACAGTAAGTGCAGTGATGTGATCTCGTCTTGGTGGGTGGACACTGTACAGAGCATCTGGGCTCACACTGAGTTGGACAACAGTGTCACGCATAGCTATTCAGCCAAGCAATCACTATCCTGGTACCTGCATGGCCAACATACTGTGTCACTGTCTGGCTGAAATGCAACACACTTCACTCAGACCTACAACTACAGGCAGGGAAACCTGTGACATTGGAACACACACTCCTTCCCCCTGGAGACAGCTTGCTTGTCAGTGCATGACACAACCCCACACCGTCAGGCATATACTGCAGCAGTCCAACTACATGTGTGCCCCCTCTGCCCCACACCTCCATTTCTGATTGCTTACCACGACATTTGGGGCACCATGCAGCTTTGGGTACTGTGCGAGCACCTCATTCACCAGGACCTCCAGCTCCTTGCTTGTTAATGGATTGGCATGAATCTTCACTGTCCTTGCCATCCCTGTGCACATGGAACACATGTGGTGGAATTGGGTGGTGAGGGGTCTCAGGCAGCAGTCCCTGGAGGCAGCAGCAGATGAGGGGTCTCACGCGGTAAACAACCTTTACAACGCAACTTTTACCACGCAGTGCCTTTACGATGCAACCATTACAACGCAGGTCATTACAACGCATTGCGCTGGGGGGGCGCTCTAGGATAGGGAATAGATTTAATTTACTATCCAACACCTTCCCTACTATCCACGGGGACTGGAGTTGGAATAGTAAATTAAACTATTCACTATCCAGCACCCCAAAGCGCTATGTGTTGTAACAGCATGCGTTGTAAAAACTGCGTCGTAACAGCATGCGTGGAAAAAGCATGCGTTGTAGAGTCATACATCCGTCTCAGGCAGCAGTCCCTGGAGGCAGCAGCAGATGAGGGGTCTCAGGCAGCAGTCCATGGAGGAAACAGCAGATGAGGGGTCTCTGGCAGCAGGCTCTGGGAGCAATGGAAATGTGAGGCTCACTTCCGCATATATATAGCCCCCTGGGGTCATTTCAAAGGCGCCAAGCTGGTTGTCCAGGTCTGCCTCATTCAAAAGCATCCAATGACAGCCTCCGTGGTGGCAGTGCACGCCTACCGCGATTTCCAAAATTGCACCATGCCACCGCAATCATCGTTCCCATTGTCTTTAGGGCATGCTCCATGGTGGTGATGCAACGCCGGGGCCCAGGGTGTGCTACTGCGATGGTGCATCTTTCAAAAGCATCCAATGTTTGCCTCCACGGTGCTGGTGCACGCCTACCGCAATTTTCAAAATTGCATCATGCCACCGCAATCATTGTTCCCATTGGCTCGAGGGCATGCTCCATGGCGGTGTTGCACCACCGGGGCCCAGGGTGCGCTACCGCGATGGTGCATCTTTCAAACGCATCCAATGTCCGCCTCCGTGGTGGCGGAGCACGCCTACCGCGATTTTCAAAATTGCATCATGCCACCGCAATCATCGCTCCCATTGGCTCTGGGGAATGCTTCATGGCGGTGTGACACCGCTGTGGCTCGGTGGTAGCTACTGTGATTTGGGGCACATACAATGGCATGAGGCACCGCGATTTGGGTGGCGAAGCATGCCAAGCGCCATTTGGCCATGTCTCCATGCCAATGACCTCCGCACCTATGTCAGGGGGTGCCGGTGAGACATCACCGTGGCCTGGCAGTAGCTACCACGATGTGAGGCCCATATAATGGCATAAGGCACCGTGATTTGGGTGGGGGGCAAGCATGCCAAGTGCCATTTAGGCATGTCTCCATGCCAATGACTACCGCACCTGTGTCGGGTGGTGCTGGTGGGACACAGTTGTTGCCAGGCAGTAGCTACTGCGATTTGAGGCACATACAATGGCAATGTAAATCGGGAACACTTCAACAATGCACAGTAGCCACATGGTAAAGGGCACATCATCGTGCTCACAATGCCAATGTTCCATTGACTCCACAGGTGTCTACATGTGCCATGGTTGTGTATGTGTGACGTACATTGGTCTATAGTCCCCAACATGTCACAAAGGCATTAGATGGTTGATGAGGCAGGACAGTTTTGTAGTGGACTCTACAATGTGTACATATATCAATGTGTTGTGGGGCAGTGATGACCTCGGCAAGGCTTGTCTCACTGTATGATGTAGTTACTTACTTGTGCTTTTCTGTCTGCTCATGCACGCAATTGTCAGTTCACCGCCAACTATGGTCATTGTGTTCTGAATGTGTGCCAAGTTTTAATGATGCATTGAGGTGTGACAGGTACAGCAGATGAGTATGAGACAGTGATTTTGATTTGTCGCACATTGGCTGGATGCCACGCTCCCAGGCGTGCACATGTGAAATGTGGCCCTAAAACTATGTGCATTCACATTGACCTATGTGGTGTTTGAGGCACCTGTGCATTGAAAATAGAGAGGTGTGCCCTCTGTGTGGCTCAAACGTCCACCCATGTGACCTGGTGTGTCACTCATTTGTCAAGTCAGTCTTTGTTTGTTCTGTGTCATCCTTTACGGGATATGATGTGGCCATCTCATGATGGATGTCATTGACATGTGTCCACTTTCATCTCAACTAGGAGGAGGCCAAATCTGATTCGTCACTTGACACTGCTGGAGGACATGGAGGATGTGGCGATCATTTGCAAATTCCGTCTAGATTGAGCCACAATGAAGTCCCTTTGTGATATTTTCGAGCCCCACCTGCAGCCTCGCTGGACATATCCAACAGCTTTCACCCCAACTTATAAAGTGATGGCATCCCTCCATTTTTTTGCCATTGGATCATTCCAGGAGACCGTGGCCAGCGCTGGTGGGATGTCTCAATCGATGTTCAGCATGGTGCTGCATGATGTCTGTAAGCAATGATGATCTACAAGGACAGATATTTACATTTCCCCAAAGGTGCTGAATTGCAAGCTGTGAAGGGAGACTTCTATCCCCTTGGACACATCCCCCATGTTGTTGGTGCCATAGATTGCACACATGTCGGTCTTGTGCCACCACAGGCAAGTGAGCACATTTTTCGTAATCAAAAACATTACCACTCCATCAATGTGCAGGTGGTGTGCCTGGCAGATAGGATAATCTTGCATGTGTGTGCCAGATTCCCTGCCTCAGCCCATGACTCCTACGTCCTGAGGAACGGCATTGTGCCTTGGCTTATGGCTAATCTGCTTCCCGAGCGTGCATGGTTCGTGGGTGAGTATGCCTAGTCGTATGGTGTGCTGGGTGTGTGACCTGCTGCCCTCTGCATGTGCAACATTGCAATGTGTATTTGTCATTCCTAGGTGACTCTGCATATCCCTGCTGCCCATGACTGCTGAACCCACTGCCGAATCCCAGGACACCGGCTGATATCTGATACAATGAGGCCCATGGGAGGACACGTCGTGTGGTGGAGCGTACTTTTGGTGTGCTGAAGTCACGTTTCCGCTGCCTGGACAAAACCGGAGGTGCACTGGCATACTCACCCTGGAAGGTGTGTCAGATCGTAGTGGCATGCTGCATGCTCCACAACCTGGCCATTCACAAGCAGATTCCCCTGGTCCTGGATGATGATGAGGACCCAAGGTCCCCGCCTGCACTACAACCGAAGTCTAGTGCTGAGGAGAGGGGAGAGGAGGAAGGTTGTGACATGCGTCAACAGCTCATCACCCGCTACTTCACTTGAAGGTGGGTCACGAAGTCCAAATATACATTGTCTGGTGAGATTGATGTTGCTGTGAAGGACTATGTGCGAATGGTTTAAACAGACAGATGTAAATCACCGGTGTGTGGATATGTGACTGTGACATGTCATCTGTGAACGTATACGGGACATGTATGTTGACAGTTTTTGCCCATTGTGTTGTCTGCGTGTTGGTTTATGTAGATGGTTGGTGTAGTGTAATGTCTGTGATGCCACACTCACACCAGTGAATGTTGTTCTGTTGTGTTTCCCTAGCTGCCTCAGACGTATCCTTGCTTACATACTGTACATACTTCAGATTTATTTATTTATTTATTTATAGTGTTTTATATAGCGCGGACAAGACCCGTGGGTATTAGAGCGCTTAACATAAAAAAGATTACAAATTACAGATTGACATTATAGTAGCAATTATAACAACAAACAGATATGAGGTAGTAGGCGATATGCTATCAGGGGTGATTAGATAAATATATTCCTAACGCCTGTGACATTAGCCTTAAGAGGTGCATAGGCTTGGCTTGTGTCATAGTCATATCGTCAGGCTCGGTGAGGTAGGGTTACAGAGTATTATCAGTGCAATTCCAAGAGTAATTAGCAATAAGAGTTGAATAGATTTAGCTTGTGGCAAGGATTAAATAGATAAAACCAAGTAGGGTAGAGAATTATATCATTAGGGGTGTGAGATACAGTGTAGAGATCACATATATATGAGGTAGCCTTGAAGTGTATAGCCGCTGTTTGGTCGGGAATCAGTCATTGTCTAATTGATCTTCAGATTATTCATGATGAGTCCGATCTTCTTTGTCTTGAGTGTTCATACTAATGGTCGGTAGGTATCTCTATGTAGGGTATTTACTCATCAAGTGGTTCTTCAGTTCCCGTTTGAATTTTACAGTGTTTTGAATCACCCTGATGTTAGGGGGGAGGGAATTCCAGACTCTGGGGGCGGCTCCGGAGAATGCTCGGTCATAGGTCTTTTTCTTCCGGAAGAAGGCCGGTCGTAATAGCAACTCCTTAGCGCTTCTAGTTGGTCTGTTCCCTCCCGATAGCTTAATTTTCTTGGCTAGATATATAGGCGTGTTGTAGTGAACCGCTTTGTGGGTAATACAGGCCATCTTCATTTTAATTCTAGCTTCGTAGGGTAGCCAGTTTAGTGCCTTTAGGTGGGGAGATATGTGATCGAATTTCCTCGTTCCCGTGATGAGTCTTGCCGCAGCGTTGAGACAGGCTTTTAGTGGTGCAGTGGATGTTTTCGGTAGGCCAGCTAACGTGGTGCAGCCATATTCAATTCTCGAGATCACTAGTGATTGGATAGCCAGTTTTAGATCTGCTTCTGAGATAAAGGGTTTCAGTTTCCTTAGATAGTTCAGGTGGAAACGGGCGCTCTTGGCCATTGTGTTGATGTGGTCTTTCATGTCGAGGTTCTCATCTAACGTAATTCCTAGTGATTTAGCTGAGTTAATTAGGGTCGGAGTACAGTTTAGCGCAGTCACCAATTTAGTCCATTCTTTTACCTCTGGTTGACTCCTTGCTGGTGATATTAGTAGGAATTCTGTTTTGTCGGCATTACGTTTTAGATGATTGGCTGTTAGCCATTGTAGTGCTCGCTTTAATGTTTCATTCATTAGGTCAATGTCATCCCGACAGGCGATCTTCATATATATTTGCGTGTCGTCTGCGTACATGTGATAGGAGATCTGTGATTTTTGAAGAATCTCCGTGAGAGGTTCTACATACAAGTTGAATAGATCTGGGGATAACGTTGAGCCTTGTGGGACCCCTAATGCGTTAGGGCACGGGGAGGAGATTACTTGGTTGACCAGGAATAGTTGTGTCCTGTTCTGTAGGAAGGAGTTAAACCATTTCAGTACGTTTCCAGATAAACCCATCCTGTCTCGTAGCCTGGTCAACAATAATTCGTGATTTACAGTGTCAAATGCTGATGACAAGTCTAGTCTAGACAGATACATTATGGACTCTTTGAAGACTGTACATCCTGCACTAAAGACAAATCTGACACAAGAACAGTGTGTAAGATATTTTATTTACAAAGTTGACATGTGAGGGGGGTGAGCAGATTAACATGGAGGTGGTGATGGGGCAGTGAGTTGACAGCCATGGTAAATGAGCTGTAAGAGTAGATACCACTTTGATGAGGGGACCCAGTCCAACAGACAGGTGCCATTCACAAGGCAGTGTGGGGAAGGACAGTCCAAACATTCAATGCAGTGGGGAAGAGGGTTGTCATCAGGCCTGGCTCCGTGACTGGCTCTTGGCTGGTGCTTTGCCTCCAGAGACTCCCAGGCTATTCTTCGGACTGCCCCTTGGTCGGTTGGCTAGGGTGGGCCCTGCTGTGGTGCTAGAGGCGTCTGAGGACTCAACCCTCTCCGTGGCCGCAGGGGAGGATGGTGAACTGTCATCCTGCTACAAAACAGAGGGGGGTGGAGGTATTGGTTGGGACGCAGGCCTGTCCCTCAGTAACGCCACTTGCTGGCCCATGAGGTCAGCCATGTGTCCAATGTGTGTGTCGATGGACCTCATCAGCAGGATGAGCTAGCGCATAAGATCATCTGACCGGCCAGGTTGTCCCTGATCCTGTTCGTATGCCCCAAGGACTCTGGTGATGTGTTCCAGGGATGGGGTCGCAGCCTCCTGGTGTCTAAGGGTGACCCTGGCACTCCCACCTGCCCTGCTAACACGGACCTGTCACCTTGCCACTGTGGGTCCCCGAACACTCTCCCTGCCATCCTCAGTTGTTGGTGTAGGGTGGATATCCCCTGGGACAGGGAGGGTGTTGCAGGTGGCAATGGTGGTGATGGGGGTGACGGTGGACGCACAGGCCTTAACAGCAGGGGTCTGCTGTGCAGTTGGTGTTGCAGCAGACATGGTGGTGGGGAAGATGGGGTCCTGGGACCTGTTGCTCCCTGGCACACCAGATGGGCCGACCTCGAGCTCATCGTCCTGAAAATCCTGGGACTCTACATCTGAGAGTCAATGTACCGGAGGGGGGGCAGACTGCTCTGCAGCTCGTTGGTGTTGTCCTCAGCAGTCAGTTCTTGGTCACCTGTGGATTAGATGGGGAATGGTCATTGTTGTGCACTCTACAGACATTCTATTAGCTGTGTGTCATCCACTGTATGTACACTATACAATTGACAGATCATTACATTGTTTTCTATGTGCACTAATGTGCCTCCTAACATGGTGCAGAGGTGCATACATTACTTGTACATGTTGTGAGGTATCAATGCATACCATGCAAATCGTACTGGAATCATGTTCATCGGGACCTGTTTCCATGTAGGGACCAGTACAACATCTTGTCACTGTTGTCTCCTTGTTGTTTTGTCTGACCTGGCAGACATCACATCTGGCCATGGACTGGGCATTGTATTTTACTGCCTGACTTTTTCATGTCATGTACATATTTTGATTCATATGCCCACACATGCTTCCTAAATATTGAAATTGGCCTTGCTGATTGGGCCACATGGCAATGCACTCATCAGTGTGTGCTGTGCATGGTTGTGCCCAGTCTTCATTGTGCATGTACATTGGTGTGTGACTCTTTGGTATCTGTGACAGTTCCCTTTGCTTACCTATGTGCACACTGTGCGTGTCATGCGGGATATGTGTGAATTTTTGTGTAAAGAGAGGGCTGGTGTTGCCATATGGCAGCATTTTATTACTGACAAATGTGTGGGTGCAGTAACAGACTACCTACCTGTTAGGTGAAGGTGAACACTGCAATGGCTGCTACATGCTTGTGGGTCAAAAGGAGTGCTCCATCCTGCTGGGGTGTGGGCCAAGGGGATGGTGGGAATAGTGGTGCAGGACTCCTACCCCCAAACACCCTCCCAGGGAAGATGGCTACCTACCTGTTAGGTGAACAATGCAATGGCTGCCACATGCTTGTGGGTCGGAGGGAGTGCTCCATCCTGCTGGGGTGTGGGCCAGGGGGCATGGTGGGAGTAGTGGTGCAGGCCTCCCACCGCCAAACAGCCCTCCCAGGGAAGATGGCTACCTACCTGTTAGGTGAAGGTGAACACTGCAATGGCTGCCACATGCTTGTGGGTGGGAGGGAGTGCTCCATCCTGCTGGGGTGTGGGACAGGGAGCATGGTGGGAGTAGTAGTGCAGGCCACCCACCCCCAGACTGCCCTCACAGGGAAGATGGCTACCTACCTGTTAGGTGAAGGTGAACACTGCAATGGCTGCCACATGTTTGGTGGTGGGAGGGAGTGTGCCATCCTGCTGGAGTGTGGGACAGGGGGCATGGTAGGAGTAGTAGTACAGACCTCCCACCCCCAGATAGCCCTCCCAGAGAAGATGGCTACCTACCTGTTAGGTGAAGGTGAACACTGCAATGGCTGCCACATGCTTGTGGGTGGGAGGGAGTGCTCCATCCTGCTGCGGTGTGCACCAGGGGGCATGGTGGGAGTAGTAATTCAGGCCTGCCATGCCCAGACAGCCCTCCCAGGGAAGATGTCAGCCTACCTGTTAGGTGAAGGTGTACACTGCAATGACTGCCACATGCTTGTGGGTGGGAGGGAGTGCTCCATCCTGCTGGGGTGTGGGCCAGGGGGCATAGTGGGAGTAGTAGTGAAGGCCTTCCCCCAGACAGCCCTCCCAGAGAAGATGGCTACCTACCTGTTAGGTAAAGGTGAACACTGCAATGGCTGCCACATGCTTGTGGGTGGGGGGGAGTGCTCCATCCTGCTGGGGTGTGGGCCAGGGGACATGGTGGGAGTAGTAGTGAAGGCCTTCCCCCAGACAGCCCTCCCAGGGAAGATGGCTACCTACGTGTTAGGTGAAGGTGAACACTGCAATGGCTGCCCCATGCTTGTGGGTGGGAGGGAGTGCTCAATCCTGCTGGGGTGTGGGCCCGGGGCATGGTGTGAGTAGTAGTGCAGGCCTCCCACCCCCAGACAGCCCTACTAGAGAAGATGGCTACCTACCTGTTAGGTGAAGGTGAACATTGCAATGGCTGCCACATGCTTGTGGGTGGGAGGGAGTGCTCCATCCTGCTGGGGTGAGGGCCAGGGGGCATGGTGGGAGTAGTAGTTCAGGCCTTCTGCCCCCAAACAGCCCTCCCAGGGAAGATGGATACCTGCCTGTTAGGTGAAGGTGAAGACTGCAATGGCTGCCACATTCTTGTGGGTGGGAGGGAGTGCTCCATCCTACTAGGGTGTGGGCCAGGGGGCATGGTCGGAGTAGTGGTGCAGGCCTCCCACCCCCAAACAGCCCTCCCAGGGAAGAGGGCTACCTACCTGTTCGGTGAAGGTGAACACTGCAAAGGCTGCCACATGCTTGTGGGTGGGAGGGAGTGCTCCATCCTGCTGGGGTGTGGGCCAGGGGGCATGGTAGGAGTAGTGGTGCAGAACTCCCACCCCAAACAGCCCTCCCAGGGAAGATGGATACCTACCTGTTAGGGGAACGCATACTTTTACAACGCATGCCTTTACAACTCATTTTTTACAATGCAACATCCTTTACAACGCATTCCATTACAACGCATTCCATTACAATGAATTGTCTAAAAACTACCTTTACAACGCATTCCAATACAACGCATACTACCTTTACAACGCATACCATTACAACGTATACCATTACATTGCATGTATGGTAAGTATTGGATAGTATAGGGGTAAAAATTACTATTCTAACTCCAGGAGGTGCAACAGTAGAGTAAGTGTTGGATAGTGTATGGGTAAAAATTACTATTCTAACTCAAGGGGGTGCAACAGTAGGGTAAGGTTTGGATAGTGTAAGGGTACTATGCTTTGTGATGGTATGCGTTGTAATGGTATGCGTTATAATGACTGTGTTGTAATGACATGCATTGTAATGGTATGCGTTGTAGTGTCATGCGATGTAATGGTTGTGTTGTAATGGCATGCGATGTAATGGATCTTGCGTTGTAAAAGTTTCGTTGTAATGGTAGTGCGTTGTAAAAGTTGCGTTGTATAGGTTTTTACCCCTGTTAGGTGAAGGTGAACACTGCAATGGCTGCCACATGCTTGTGGGTGGGAGGGAGTGCTCCATCCTACTAGGGTGTGTGCCAGGGGCCATGGTAGGAGTAGTGGTGCAGGCCTCCCACCCCAAATCAGCCCTCCCAGGGAAGATGGCTACCTACCTGTTCGGTGAAGGTGAACACTGCAATGGCTGCCACATGTTTGTGGGTGGGAGAGAGTGCTCCATCATGCTGGGGTGTGGGCCAGGGGGCATGATAGGAGTAGTGGTACAGGCCTCCCACCCCCCAAACACCATCCATGGGAAGATGGCTACCTACTTGTTAGTTAGTTTGGTGAACAATGCAATGACTTCCAGCTGCTTGTGGGTGGGAGGGAGTAATCTATCCTGCTGGGGGATGGGACGAGGCATGGTTGGAGTAGTGGTGCAGGCTGCCTTTGCTCATGCTCCCATGGTAATGTTGGTAGCTACGTTTAGGGTAAATTGTAGTGAGTGACTGTTGGATCTGAGAGACTGGTTTTTGTGGGTATGTGGTGCAGATGTATGGGATTTGTCTTGGGTGGTGTGGGTTTTTGGTTGTGAAAGACAGTACATATCAGTGTGTTGGTTAACATTTGTTTGTTCTTACCAGCCTCCAATCCCCCTGATACTCCTTTGAGACTCTTGGGATGCAGTATGGAAAGCACCTTCTCCTTCCATGGTGTTTATGTTTTTGGTGGGATTGGTGGGCCACTGCCAGTCCGGTTAGCCAGCTCCCAGTTCTTTCTCCTCCTCTCTTTGAAAACCCTCTTCAGATCATGCCACAGCTTCATGATCTCCTTCTTGGATCGCGGGGTGGTCCCTACTGCATTGACCCTTTGTAATATCCTCTCACACATTTGTGTCCTTGTGGCCAATGGTGTCTGTTGGACCAGGCTACCATACATTGAGCTGATAGAGGCCTCCGAATGGTTGGCTCCGATTGTTATTGCTCCAAAGGATGGTAAAAAAATGTGTCTTTGTATACACTTGCGCAATCTTAATAAGAACATTTGGGTAGATAGAGAGCCATTACCAAACATATCAGAAATGTTATCAACAATGGGAGATGGACATATTTTTAGTGTTCTAGATATGTCTGTGGCGTATCATCAAATTAAGCTGCATGAGTCATTGAAACATCTGAGTTCCTTTGCCACGCCTCTTGGTGCATTTAGATACAAGAGGATGCCTTTTGGTTTGGCGTCGGACTCAGCCGTTTTTCAAAGAGCAATGAAAAGTATTTTTGAATTCATGAAGAAGGTTTGGTGTTTCCAAGATGACATTTTAATTGCTGGAAATGATTATTTTGAACATGATTAACAATTTGAGGAGGTAATGACAAGACTGGAGAAACATAATTTGACGATAAAAAGAGAAAAATGTCAATTGAGAAGGACAAAGGTTGATTATTTTGGACATGAAGTGAGTTCAGAAGGTATACGCCACAAGAAAAGTATTATTAAAGCGATTACAATGGCACCTGAACCAACAAATAAGGATGAACTTTGATCTTTTTTAGGATTAGCAGAGTATTGCTCAAAATATGTAAATAGTTTTACTGAAATTGTGGAACCTTTAAGAGCAATTATGTTCTATTTGAATGGTCTATTGAGTTTAAAGAGGCTTTCAAACTTATAAAAATAAGAATACCTGAAGCACCTACTTTAGGACGTTTCGAAGTTGGGAGAAAAACTTTAACTACTGATGCTAGTGGTGTAGGTGTTGGGGCGGTATTATCACAGGTGGTTGATGGTAAAGAACTAATCATTGGTTTTGCCTCGAGAAGATTGCAGGGTGCAGAAAAGTCTTATTCTGTAATTGAGAGAGAAGCTTTGGCGTGCTGTTGGGGAATGTGTCCTTTTAAGTTTTATTTATGGGGTCTTCCTTTCAGAATCCGCACTTATCATAAACCCTTATTGTACATTTTCAAAGGTAGAAGGGGATTGGAGGGGAGCATAACTCCAAGAATATCTAGATGGCTACTCTCTGTTATTGAATTCAATGATGAAGTTGAATATGTTAAAGGAAAGAAAAATGTGATTGCCGATTATTTGTCAAGGATGCCTCTGGATGTAGAGTGTGATGAGATATGTGGTGATATAGGTGGTGACATGGGTGATGACATAGGTGGCAACACGGGAGTCATTGCTTTGTTGTCTGAGGAATGGAGTAAGGCGATGGAAAGTGATTCAGTGTTGAAAAAGGTGGAATCCAAAATCGTTGAAGGGTGGAATTTTGATGATAACAAAGATTTGGAACTAGTAGAATTTTTTAAGGTCAGTGAAGAATTGAGTTTAAGCAATGGAAATATTATGAGCAGATGACAAAAAGTACCTCTGAGAGGAGTAAGGAAATATATTCTTGAGATTATTCATGACGGTCATCCAGGTCAAGGGATGTCCAAACGGGGAGTTAGAGAATCATTCTGGTGGCCTGGGGTTGACAGTGAAGTTGAGACTTTGGTGAAGGACTGTCAATTTTGCTTGATCAGTGATAAATCCAAAGTAGTACGTCAACCTCCTTTAGAATGTACGAAATTTCCTTCAAGACCATGGAAAAAATTATCTATGGATTTTATTGGACCAGTTAATAAGTTAGGAATGAGAGATAGGTTTATTCTTGTCTTAGTTGATTACCATACTAAGTGGTTTGTGGTGGAAACCATGGGAGAAATAAATACTAATAATGTTATAAGGTTTCTTGAAAAAACTTTTCTTGAGGAAGGAATACCAGCTAGCATAGTGATTGACAATGGAGTACAGTATGTTTCAAGAGAGATGGTGAATTACCTCAGAAGAATGGGTGTAGGAACTCGGGTCACCAGTTCCCTTGGGGGTAGATTGGCTCGAGCAGGTAGGCACCCGAAGCTTAGGTGTAAAGTGACCACACAGCACACACATCCACTGAGACAGTAACACACACAATGACTGAGACCACACCAGTGAGATTGATTAAAACATGTACTTTTATCTGAATTAAGGTCACGGCTGATAGACCATTCGGGGCGATCAGGTAATCAAGATAACATTAACTCAATTCACATTTCCTTGAAAGAGTATACTGTTCATTTCTCAGCCATAAATAGATAAATAAATAAATAATAAATAGTAAATAACTGTAGGCCTGGCATCAGCCGTGCTCCTAGTCAGCACCTGTAAGAAAATACACGGTAATAACCTCTTTGTCAAAATTATATCGTATCACCCCCTGCAAGGAATTCACTAGTGGAAACCTCCATCAATATTGCATTTAGCAGGGGCAGATCTGGTGCATGAGGTCGCAATCAGCTTCTCAATAAATAAGCAGTATGAACATTACATCAGGCCAAAATAGACATTTCCATTAAAAACTAGGCAACATCCTTAAATCAGCGTGAACCTCCTCTTACGGCAGGTATAAACATTTCCTTACTCAGGAGTAACATTATGTAAGGCAATCACCACTCTCCTGGTAGTAGGGTCTAACAGTCGCCTATAACCAACTACTTTCCCCGACCAGGGGTTAACTTGGACCAACTTAGGCCCCAAAGGTGTCTCTTGGGGCTCCGGCCCAGTTCCAGTACTTTGGAAGGATTTCACAGGGCCAACGGGGCCCAACAACAGTATTCCCCAGGGGAGGGGCGAACTCAGGGCCTCCTGTAGCCTTCCGCCCTCCTCCCCGGAGGTTACCTGGTCTCTTCAGGCCTCCTCTGCCCCTTGCGGCGATGTCAGCAGGCCTCGGGGTAAGAGGGGCCGGCTGCAGGCACAGCAGGGCGGCACAGGCCCCGCGGTGATGGTAGGGCCGGGCCGAGGGCGTCACGGCTCGGAGGGGCTCTCAGGCTCTTCCGGAGCCCTCCAATGGTGAAGCTGCTGGTTCCCGGGCCTGTCGTAATGTCAGCGGTGTGGCGGACCAATGGGAAGGCTGACAAGGAAGGACCTGGCTCTCACGGCCAATAGGGGCACAGTAATGGGGGTGCGCCAGCCAGGACCAATGGCTGTGCGGCATTTGACGGGGCGGGATCCAGGACGACGCCCCCATCACGTGATGGTGATGGCAGGCTTCAGGGCCCTCAGATCGCGGCCTGACTAAGATTTTCGGCAGCCCTCTCCTGGACCCCCTGGGGCCACCGTGGGGGTGATGAGGTTGGCCCTTCTGGGCCGGCAGAGGCCGCGAACGGCGCCTGAGACTCTGGCGGGGCGGCAAGGGCCGCGGCGGTGAGTGGGGTCACCAGAGCTTCTCCTCAGCGCTTCACAGCACAGAGCTAGCAAGGCTTCGCAGCACTTCTCCTGGGGGCCCAGCGCTTTGGTGACACGCTCTATGGGGGCAGTCACAGCAGTTCTCGCAGGAAGGCAGTCTGGGTAATAGCGCTTCTCAGGTACAGCGCTTCAAGGCACAATAGCTTCCAGGACCTCAGCGCTTCTCAAGGGGGCACAGTAGGGGAGCGCTGGGTAGGCAGTGAAGGTAGGGCAGCGCAGGGGCCACAGGTGCAAACAGTGGGGGCACAGATGGCACAGCCCAGTACCTGGTTGATCCCCAGTAGTCCTGGTCAGTTAGGTTTCTTCTTGGCGCTTGGTGGTTCTGGCGCCCTTTTTGTGGAAGCAGATTCTTGGTTGCTTGAAGAGGGGGGGTTGAGTTGAAGGCTGCTGACAGGTTTCCTCAGCAGGTCACTGTAGGTGGTCCCTGGGTTCCCCTCCCGCCGGGCCAGATCAGTGGGCTAGTTCAGTGTTCCTCACACAGCTTGGTGGGCAGCACCTAAACCCTGTCACCCCCAGTGGTATAGGTTTGTGACTAGGCCCTACCGCCTAAGTCTCCTGCGTAGGGTCCCCCAGGTCAGTGATGCCCCAACTGACTGGAAAGTTTCCCTCCTTTTTCTTTTATAGTCCCAGGTCAGGTGACCACTCTCTGAGATGGCAGTTGGTGACCACTCCCCTATTCTGGAAGATTCCACAAGCTTTCTCACTCTAGCTATGGGCAGGGAAGGCAGGCTGGTATGGCAACAATGTTTAGGGGTTCCAGCCAGCTCCTTGCAACTAGGGTGCTACTATCAAGTCCACTGCGCAGCAGCAGAGGCCTGTGGCAGCCATATTGGTAGGGGAGAGCACCTGCACCTTAGCATTGTTTAGCAATGGGAAGGTGCCCGGAGACCTAAGGCCAACAAAAAGAAGGTGGGAAAAAATGAGGCAAGGGCGAAAAAAATAGGGAAAGACCACCCTAGGGCTGACAGGTCTAACAATGGGTATTACTCATGAGAAAGTAGCTCTTTTAGACCTCAAGCAAATGGTTTGGTAGAAAGAGTTAATCGAATTATAATGGAAAATATACAGCTGTCTCTTTCAAATGGATTGTCTTGGAGACAAGAGTTAAGAAAAATTATTTGGATGCATAGAATTACTCCCCATTCTAGTACTGGTATTGCTCCTTTTGTGTCTCTTAACCCCTTCGCTACTTGGCCTTTTCCCCTCCTGTGCTAAGCCTTTTTTTGGCTATTTGGGGTAGTGCGTGCTTAGGCCCCTGTAAATTTTTGACCACATAAGGTATCCACGTCATTTTTGCGTCCTTTTCTTCCAACATCATGGGGATTCTAAAGGTACCCAGGGTTTGTGGATTGCCTTGGAGGGGTCCCAGAAATTAAGCAAAATACAGTGACATTTTTGTTTTTTCAGAAAAATGGGAAAAACGGGCTGCAAAGGAAGGCCTCTGGGTTTTTCCCTGCAAATGGTATCAAAAAAGGGTTTGTGGGACTAAAATAACCATTTTCCCAGCTTTTAGGGAATGACAGTCTTTTGTCATAGAACAAACATTTTTCACACAGTTTTGGCATTTTTCTGGGACATAGCCTATTTTTGCTATTTTTAGTGTTTCCAACCTCCTTCCAGTTAATGGTAAAAATTTGTATGAAAGCAATAATGGATCCTGGAAAGCTATACATGTTATTAAAGTAGACAACATTCAGAATTCCGAATGGGGACATTTGTCTAAATCCATTAAGGTTTCTTTATAGGAACTAGCAGGTAAATATTGAAAAAAATGAAAATTAGTTGAAAGAAACAGCCTTTTGTGTCAACGTTTTCACCTGTAACTTCTTATAATTATGACAACTCTTTGCAAGCAATGTACCATTACATTTGCTGGTCCTTCCTGGTTGTGGGGATATATAGGACGTATAGGTTTACCAAGAACCTGATGAACCCAGAGCCAAAAACTGCGCAGCAACTTGCAATGGAATTTTATTATGTACAGGGTTTAGAGCAATTATTCTTCGAAAATTTATACATGGAAAAATCGGTATGAAAGACACCTATGTATTTCTGAAATGGGTACAAATTATAGAGTTTCGAACAGTACATATTTGAACATTTCGAAAATTGGGAATACTCATACTAGCTTGAGAATTATTGGTAATTTTTTTAAATGACTTCTTTTTTACACAATGTCTTTCATTTGGAAGGCAGAAATGCATCAAAACTCAACAGGTAATAACAGTTGCATTAAATATCTGAATTACCCCAAGTCTCGTGATAAAAATGGTACCTCACTTGTGTGGGTCTGCCTTGTGCCTGCGACAGGAAACGGCGCAAAACACTATGTGGTCACACCTCAATTTTCGCAGTGAACAATGACCATTTTTTGTCGGAGTGCCTAGCTGTAGTTTTTGTACCCTAGCTCGGCCGGCACCGAGGGAAACCCAGCAAACCTATACATTTATGAAAAGTAGACACTTTAGGGAATCCAGGATGGGGTGACTTGACTGCCTCCCACCAGGTTCTGCTACCCATAATCCCTTGCACATCTAAGAAATTGTCCAAAAAAACACATTTTGCTCACATTTCTGTGGTGGAAAGTTCTGGAATCTGCATGGATCAACAATTTTCCACCCACCCCGCATTCCCCAAAGTCTTCTCAGAAAAATGGTACTTCACTTGCGTGGGTCAGCCTAGTGCCTGAGACAGGAAACGGTGCAAAACGCAACGTGGTTGCACCTCAATTTCGCAGTGAAAAATGACCCCTTTTTGGCAAAGTGCCTACCTGTAGTTTTTGAACCCTTGCTCTGCCGGCACCTAGGGAAACCTAGCAAACCTATACATTTTTGAAAACTAGACACCCAGGGAAATTCAGGATGGGGTGACTCGACTGCCTCCCACCAGGTTCTGTTACCCAGAATCCCTTGCAAACCTAAAAAAAATGGTGAAAAATGCATTTTTCTCACATTTCTGTGGTGGAAAGTTCTGGAATCTGCGTGGATCAACAAATGTCCACCCACCCCGCGTTCCCCAAAGTCTTCTGAGAAAAATGGTACCTCACTTGTATGGGTCTGCCTAGTGCCTGCGATAGGAATGGACGCAAAACGCAACATGGTCGCACCTCAATTTCGCAGTGAAACATGGCCCTTTTTTGGCAAAGTACCTACCTGTAGTTTTTGTACCCTAGCTCGGCCGGCACCGAGGGATACCTAGCAAACCTATACATTTTTGAAAAGTAGACACTTTAGGAAATCCAGGATAGGGTGACTTGACTGCCTCCCAGCAGGTTCTGTTACCCAGAATCCCTTGCAAATCTAAGAAATTGTCCAAAAAAACACATTTTGCTCACATTTCTGTGGTGGAAAGTTCTGGAATCTGCATGGATCAACAATTTTCCACCCACCCCGCGTTCCCCAAAGTCTTCTCAGAAAAATGGTACCTCACTTGCGTGGGTCAGCCTAGTGCCTGAGACAGGAAATGGCGCAAAACGCAACGTGGTTGCACCTCAATTTCGCAGTGAAAAATGACCCCTTTTTGGCAGAGTGCCTACCTGTAGTTTTTGAACCCTTGCTCTGCCAGCACCTAGGGAAACCTAGCAAACCTATACATTTTTGAAAACTAGACACCCAGGGGAATTCAGGATGGGGTGACTTGACTGCCTCCCACCAGGTTCTGTTAACCAGAATCCCTTGCAAACCTAAAAAATGGGGAAAAAATGCATTTTTCTCACATTTCTGTGGTGGAAAGTTCTGGAATCTGCGTGGATCAACAAATTTCCACCAACCCCGCGTCCCCCAAAGTCTTCTGAGAAAAATGGTACCTCACTTGCCTGGGTCTGCCTAGTGCCTGCATCAGGAAACGTCTCAAAACACAACATGGTCGCACCTCAATTTCGCAGTGAAAAATTGGCCTTTTTTGGCAAAGTGCCTACCTGTCGTTTTTGAACCCTAGCTCTGCCGGCACCTAGGGAAACCTAGTAAACCTATACATTTTTGAAAACCAGACACCCAGGGGAATTCAGGATGGGGTGACGCGACGGCCTCTCACCAGGTTCTGTTACCCAGAATCCCTCGCAAACCTAAAGAATTGACAAAATAAATGCATTTTCCTCACATTTCTGTGGTGGTAAGTTCTGGAATCTGCGTGGATCAACAAATTTCCACCCACCCCGCGTTCCTCAAAGTCTTCCGAGAAAAATGGTACCTCACTTGCGTGGGTCTGCCTACTGCCTGCATCAGGAAACGTCATGAAACGCAATGTGGTCACACCTCAATTTTGCAGTGAAAAATTGGCCTTTTTTGGCAAAGTGCCCACCTGTCATTTTTGAAACCTAGTTCTGCCGAAACCTAGTGAAACCTAGCAAACCTATACATTTTTAAAAACTATACACCCAGGGGAATTCAGAATGGGGTGACTCGACTGCCTCCCACCAGGTTCTGTTACCCAGAATCCCTTGCAAACCCAAAATATTGACAAAAAAACGCATTTTCCTCACATTTCTGTGGTGGAAAGTTCTGGAATCTGCGTGGAACAACAAATTTGAACCCACCCAGTGTTCCCCCAGGTCTCCCGATAAAAATGGTACCTCACTTGCGTGGGTGGCTTAAGGACCCGCAACAGGCAAGGGCCCAAAACCTAATGAGGCAATATCAAAATTACCTATCACAAAACCAACCTGGTTTTGCAAGGGGGTTCCCATGAGTTTTTGGCCCGGGGCTCGGCGACCATCTAGGGAAACCTACCTAACCCATGCATTTCTGAAAACTAGAGACCCGGGGGAGTCCAGCGAGGTATGGCTTGCATGGGTCCCTCATCATTCTTCTACCCAGAATCCACTGCAAACCTCAAATTTCGCAAACAAATGTGTTTCCTTCTCAAATTTCTATGTGGAAAGTTGTGGAATCTGCGTGGATCCTCAAATTTCCTCCCACCCAGCATTCCCCCCACACAAGTGAGGTATCATTTTACTCTGGAGAACAAAGGGAACGCTGTGTGGTAGGACATTTGTGCCGGCACGGAGATCCCACCCAAAAATGTATGGAAAAGTGTTTTGTTTACCTAATTTTAAGGTTTGCAGGGAATTCTGGGTAGGAAAACGTTGGGGGACCCATTCATGCCATACCTCACTGGACTCCCCGGGGTGTCTAGTTTCCAGAACTGTTTGGGTTTGGTAGTTTCTGGGGCAAAAAACTCAGGTGCCCCCCACACAAAATAAGGTAGTTTTGCTGTATGTAATTTTTAAGTCTCCACCGTACGATTTGGGCATTTTCCAGTTGCAGCCACTATGCCTACCCATGCAAGTGAGGTACCATTTTTATTGGGAGACCTGGGGGAACGCTGGGTGGGAGGATATTTGAGGATCCACGCAGATTCCACAACTTTACCACACAGAAATGTGAGAAAAAAGCGAATTATTTTGCAAAATTTGAGGTTTGCAGTGGATTCTGGGTAGGAGGATGATGAGGGACCCTCGCAAGCCATACCTCGCTGGACTCATCCGGGTGTCTAGTTTTCAGAAATGTTTGGGCTACATAGGTTTCCCTAGATGGCTGCAGAGCCCCGGGCCAAAAACTCATGGGAACCCCCTTGCAAAACCAGGTTGGTTTGAGATAGGTAATTTTGATGTCGCCTCATTAGGTTTTGGGCCTTGCCTGTTGCGGGTCTGTAAGCCACCCATGCAAGTGAGGTACCATTTTTATCGGGAGACCTGGGGGAACGCTGGGTGGGAGGAAATTTGTGTGAGCCCAGTGATGCCACGCTTCCCGGGTGTCTACTTTGCAGAAATGTGTGGGTTTGGTAGGTTTCCCTAGATGGCCGTCTAGAACGGGGCCAAAAACCCAGGTGACCCCCCTTGCAAAAGCTGGTAGTTTTGACATAGGCAATTTTGAAGTCGCCTATGTCAAAAATTACCTACTGCAAAACTACCTTATTTTGGGGGGGCACCTGAGTTTTTTGCCCCGGGCTCAGCGGCCATCTTTGGAAACTACCAAACCCAAACTGTTCTGAAAACTAGACACCCGGGGGAGTCCAACGAGGTATGGCATGCGCGGGTCCCCCAACGTTTTCCTACCCCGAATTCCCTGCAAACCTTAAAATTAGGTTAAAAAAACACGTTTCCATACATTTTTGCATGGGATCTCCGTGCCGGCACAAATGTCCTACCACCCAGCGTTCCCCTTGTTCTCCTGAGTAAAATGATACCTCACTTTTGTGGGTGTCCAAATCAGAACAGGCTAAAAATGTATTTATAAAAAATGGTAGTGTTTGGTATTTACAAGAAAGCACCGAGAATTCTACTGTTTTGGGGTCATCCAGTCACAGGCCTTTGGCCCACCCACACAAGTGAGGTACCATTTTACTCAGGAGAACAAGGGGAACGCTGGGTGGTAGGACATTTGCGCCGGCACGAAGATATTGCTAAAAACAAATCTGTGCCTTGTCGGCTTTCTACATCCCTTGGGGTGCGATTTCAGGGGTGGGGTTGCCCCGATATGCCCCAGGGGGGCAGAAACACTGTGGCTATTTTTTTAGGGGGTGGGGGCATTGCTATGCCCATTCTAGGCAGCCCCCACCCCCACACATAAAAAAGCCAGCGTAATCGTTGGTGTCAAGTGGGCTTTTTGTCCCCACCGGGGGGGGCAGATTGTGGGCTAATGCCCCCATCTGCCCCCCGAGGTGGCAGAAAGCCTATTAGATGCCAGGTATTTTTTTTGAGCAAATTTTAATTAGGGTGGGGTCTGCCCAAAACGGGCTTGCCAATGCCCCCACCCTAATAAAAATTTGCCAAAAAAATATCCCTGGTGTCCAGTGGGCTTTTTGCCCCCCCGGGGGGGCTGATTGGGGCTACTGCCCCATCTGCCCCCAGGGGGGGCAGGAAGGCTGTAATTGTTGTGGGGAGGAGGTGGGGGCATGGGCATGCCCGTTTTGGGCAGCCCCACCCTATTTCAAATTTGCCCCAAAAAAATCCCTGGCATCTAGTGGGCTTTTTGCCACCCCCGGCGGAGCAGATTGGGGATGAATGCCCCCATCTGCCCCCCAGGTGGGGCAGAAAGTCCACTAGACGCCAGGGATGTTTTTGTGCAAATTTTAATTAGAGTGGGATCTGCACAAAACGGGCATGCCAATGCCTCAACCCTAATAAAAATTTGCCAAAATAAAACCCTGGTGTCTAGTGGGCTTTTTGCCCCCCCGGGGGGCAGATTGGGGGCTACTGCCCCATCTGTCCCCCAGGGGGGCAGGAAGGCTGTAATTGTTGGGGGTGGAGTGGTGGGGGCATGGGCATGCCCGTTTTGGGCAGCCCCACCCTATGTCAAATTTGCCCCAAAAAAATCCCTGGCATCTAGTGGACTTTTTGCCACCCCCGGCTGGGAAGATTGGGGGATAATGCCCCCATCTGCTCCCCAGGGGGATCAGAAAGTCCACTAGATGCCAGGGAGTTTTTGGGGCAAATTTTAATTAGGGTAGGGTCTGCCCAAAACGGGCATGCCGTTGCCCCCACCCTCATAAAAATTTGCCCAAACAAATCTCTGGTGTCTAGTGGGCTTTTTGCCCCCCCAGGGGGGCAGATTGGGGGCTACTGCCCAATATACCCCCCAGGGGGGTGGGGGCAGAAAGGCTGTAATGGTGGTGGGTGGGTAGGGGCATTGGCGTGCTCGTTTCAGGCAGCCCCCCACCCTAAAAAAAGTCAAAAAACAAAACCCTGGTGTTTAGTGGGCTTTCTGCCCCCCAAAGGGGCAGATTAGGGGCCAATGCCCCATCTGACCCCCTGGGGGCAGAAAGACTGTAATGATTCCAGGGGGGGGGCATGGGCATGCCCATTTTGGGCAGCCCCCACCCTTACTTTTACTGTCTAAAAAATCCCTAGTGTCTAGTGGGCTTTCTGCCCCCCAAAAGGGGCAGATTTGGGGCCAATGCCCTGGGGGGCAGAAAGACTGTAACAATTGTGGGGGGGGTGGGAGCATGGGCATGCCCGTTTTGGGCAGCCCCCACCCTTATTTTAAATTTATTATAAAATCCCTGGTGTCTAGTGGGCTTTTTGCCCCCCGGGGAGCCAGATTGGGGGCTTATGCCCCCATCTTCCCCCTAGGGGGGTGTTTAGTGGGCCTTCTGCCCCCCAAAGAGGCAGATTAGGGGCCAATGCCCCATCTGCCCCCTGGGGGGCAGAAAGACTGTGATGATTCCAGGGGGGTGGGGGCATGGGCATGCCCATTTTGTGCAGCCCCCACCCTTACTTTTACTTTCTAAAAAATCCCTAGTGTCTAGTGGGCTTTCTGCCCCCCGAAGTGGCAGATTAGGGGCCAACGCCCCATCTGCCCCCCAGGGGGGGCAGAAAGACTGTAACAATTGTGGGGGGGTGGGGGCATGGGCATGCCCGTTTTGGGCAGCCCCCACCCTTATTTTAAATTTATTATAAAATCCCTGGTGTCTAGTGGGCTTTTTGCCCCCCCGGGGAGCCAGATTGGGGGCTTATGCCCCCATCTTCCCCCTAGGGGGGGCAAAAAGACTAACATTGCCAAAAAGAATTGGGGGGAGCAAAGGCCCTTGCCCAAGGGGCCGCTCCCCCCTCCCTGGGGTCTAGTGGGTGGATCCCCGCTTGGGGATCGCCCTCCTGTGGCGATCCCCAGGCAGGGATCCACTGGGTACCATTGGAAAGGGGAGATTCTCCCCTTTCCAATGATACCTCTCCCGTCTTTCTACGTGCTCAGGGGGCTGAAATAGCCCCCTGAGCACGAAGAAAGGGAAACTGAAATGAGCCTCTTTGCTCATTTCAGTTTCGGTTTCACTGAAATGACATCAGCGCAACGTACGCGCTGTTCGTCATTACAGGGAAACCAGGGGGGGCCTCGGGAGCTGGGGAAGCTCTTCCGCAGCTCCCATGGCTCTGGGGGAGAAGAGGGAATCCCTCTGGTGCCCGCACCAGCGGGATTTCCAGGGGTTGGTGTGATGACGAGCTGAGCTTGTCAACAACACACGAGCAGTGTGTGCCATGACAAGCTCAGCTCGTCATTAGCAGGGAAGGGGTTAAGGGAAGAGAACCAGGAAAAAAGAATGTCCTGTTTGGTTGTGTAAGAAGGAAAAAATACGGATTGATTGTGAACAAATGTTAAAAACAGTTGAAGAAGGGCCAGAAAAGATTAAAAGTGTGTACAATTTCAGAAAAGGAGTAAAACAAGTGTTTATTCAAGTGGGTGATTGGGTCGTATTACGGAAAAATGAATGGGTTTGTAAGGGTGAATGCAAATATAAAGGACCTTTTCAAGTTAAGTACAATTTGGAGTTTAGGAAATGTTTGTAAAGGGTGTAGACCATAGAATATTACTGAGAATATTCTACGGAACATTGGATATTGATTCTTAATGTTTACATTCAAATTCTATTGAACAAATTAGTCATTAGTTCTTTTTGTTCTTTCTTGCTTTATTATTATTGTATATTTACATATGTTTGTTGTATTGTATAGAAAGGAGATATGTAGAGATGTCTACTTGTCTATGTCATAGCCCTGTTACTTACTTACATATAGAATGGAAGTGAAGGAATGTTCTAAGAGTAACAGTTAGATGAGAGCTATTGATGTGATGAAGCTACTCTCTGCTGGGATGCTGTTTACTTAATAAAACTACAAGGAAACTACAAAGAAACCTGTGAAGGCTCTTTTTTCACTTTTCCAATCCCACTCCAGTTAGTATTAATTTGGGGTAGGTGTTGGATGCTAAACTTAATTAATTACCTATTCCCACTCCATTTAATAATAATTAGGGGTAGGTGCTGGACACTAAACTTAATTAATGTACTATTCCCACTCCAGTTAGTATTAATTAGGGGTAGGTGCTGGACACTAAACTAAAATAAATTACTATTACCACTCCAATTAGTATTAAATTGGGGTAGGTGCTGTACACTAAACTTAATTAATGTACTATTACCACTCCAGTTAGTATTAATTAGGGGTAGGTGCTGGACACTAATTTTAATGTATGTACTAGTCCCACTCCAGTTAGAATTAATTTGGAATTACTTCTGGTCATTAAACTTAATTAATTAACTATACCCACTGAAATTCCAGTAAAATAAATGGAATTGCCAAACCTTTATATTGAATTGTTTTCTTTTTTCATTAAAATTACTACAATATGAGTAATTACACTACACATAAAATTGTAAGTCTTTCACAACACCTATAATACATTACTACACTATATAATCTATTACATTTCATTATTTTGTATACATTTTAAACCAAAAAGTATTATTTCTTATTTTTAAATCAAACTTTATGTTTTATTAAATTGGAATTATCACATATAAATGATATATTATCTATATAAAACACCTAAATACAAGTTTTTCAAATTTTAATTTTAAAGACTATTCTAAACTTAATTCCTAGATTAATTTGTTTAAAAATGTACCCATTTTGTTTAAATTCTAAAGTTTTCATTCACAACAAATTAAATATTTAATAATTGCCATTTATTATATTGCATTGCCTAACTTTTTAAAATGTATATTACACAATTTAATATAAATATGAATAGCTTTATATTTTACATTGTATACAATTTATTTTAAATTGTAATACTTTTTTCTTTTGAAATTTCTAAATTTTTCATCCAAAATAGATAACATTGTAACCAACATTATATCCTATAAACACAACTCCAAACTGATCAAACTATAAATTCAAGATAGAAATCAAATATAACCAAATTAAATATAGAAACTTTCAATTTTTTTACCATTTCATTTATTATATTTTAAACACTCCCCACGCTTATCCACTAGAAACTCAACATCCAACACATATAATTGTTTTCGAAATTAGAAATAATATTTTCTAAATTAAAAATATTCAAAGTTATTATGAATTCTAAACAATTATTTTAAAACACTCCCCACCCTTATCCCCTATAAACCCAACATCCAGCTCCTAAAAAATATTTTTCAAAAATCTAAATTTTATTTTCAAAATTTTACATTTATTTTGAATTTATTATAAATTTAAATCAATTATTTTAAAACACTGCCCCCCGTTATCCCCTATATACCCAACATCAGGCTCCTAAAAAATATTATACAATTATTTTTTTACAACATTAACTAACTTAATATTATACTACTAACAAACTCTAAATACATTAAAATATAATACAATAACGATATTTTAACATAACAATATTTTAACAGTCGATATTACATACTCGATATTTTTAACAATACTTGAAATTGATATTTTTAACATCAATATACATAACATCGATATTTAACCTGTTCGCTGCGTGCGTCGGCCAATGGCTGCCGCGAGCACTACCACCGTAGTGCTGGGAACGTCCGTTGGCCTACGTGGCCCCGCCCGCGCACGGAAATGCCCGCACCGTGGAGGATTTTACGCCGCGGTAATAGGTAAATACTATCGATATACTAGACTCGATATTTATGTATATCGATATTAAAATTTCGATATATGTCTGCTTACCAACATTGAGGCTGCAATGTTAATGTAAGTATCTACACATAGGGTCCAACTGTGTATATAATAATAGTGTGAAATCAATCGTTTCTCTGCAGCACAGGTGAATTTTATTGCATCAGTTTCATGTGTGGCAGGGTGCTATGTACTTCATTTTGAGTGTAGTCTTATTCTTATTTTCTTGAATTTAATTAGCTGCCCATAAAATACCATCCAGTTTTAGAGCACGCATTGCAGATTTGCAAACAGAAACTGCCATACTTTTGTCTGACTTCATGGAAGAACTGGGGCAGTTTGTAATAGCATACATAGGCAATCGCCCCATTGGTACATCACTTGCCTGTTAGCATTAGCGGGGGAAGCAGGGATTGTGCAAGGAGTTTTCATTTCTATCGAGCATTTGGTACTTGGCCAACTGAGTCGGGTAACTCCTTGTGATAATGCAATGACTCTAGGAATTGGTGTTTGACCCAATGATAAAACGTTTGAAATCTTGGACCGCATTATGGAAAAGCTCGTGAAGGTCAGCGAGCCACTTTGAACCAACCTATACATTTTTCATGCAGCAGGTGACACCTCGCCTGCAAGTCAAAGGGGAAAATATATTCCACTGCAGGCGAGAGTAGTAAGTGAGTGCACCATCTAGCTGAGGGCTATTTCAGGTTAGATGGGAATCCTTTCCACCAGTGGATAGGGTCGCCTTCGGATGACAGCCTCCTGCCTCTGCCCCTGTGTCTATACTATAGTGTGGGTGCAGAGGTAAAATATGTTCCTCTTTTGCATGGGCCACGCCCCGTGCAAATGAGGGTATGTGTCCTTAAGATAGCACCCATGCCATGAGTGTGCCACACAAGCATCTGTGGCCCTTTCTGGAATACCCTGGGGGGCAGAAAGCATGCACACATGCACACCTCCCTTGGTGCACTTTAGGCAATACCACTCCAGGTGTGTCATTTCAACCTCTCACTTTTTGAGTTTGATCAAATGAATAGCATCTAGTTGAGACACAGTACATTTTTTTAATGAATCAGTTTTTCAGCACCAGTGTGCAACAAGTATCCAATGGTCCAATTGCTCTACCACAACACTTGTAGCACACCTGTTCCTCAGTTCTGACATCAAAGTTTGTTTACTCCATAGTCGGGATGAACACTTATCGATCTATTTCATAGGGTACTATGTGCAATATTTTTCTAAAAGCAGAATGAGTCATTTAAATCCTGACAAGACAAATTAATCCACATTTTTGTGATTGATGTTCAAAGCAAAATGTCCAGTGCTGCAGCTTTCATACTAAAGTGAGTGGCTTAATAGAGCAAATATTTGATCCTCATAGGGACCTATTGGCCATGCCAATGTCTTTTTTTTCAAGCTGTACAGCATCAAAGTGGAACGTACATAGCATGAAGTAAAGATTTTTAACAAATGTAATACAGAAAGAATAACTATGACGTTGCAGCTGGGCTGTGTCCCTTTATGGGCGTGGCCAATGTAATTAGGGCGTGGCTTAAAAAAGAACGCAAAACATCATTGCTTAGCATAGTGTGCCACCCAACTGGTGTTTGCTGCTGCTGTCATTGCATCCAGATATATAATACAACAAGTAACATTAAACCTACAAAAAGCCAGGACTATTGGCTTTGCCAATGGTTATTAGTTGCATAAGATTACTAAGCAACAGTATGATTTCTTTGTATAGAATACTGTTGCAGAGTTAAGATCATTTTTCATCCTGAGGCTGACAGCAAAAATGGAGAGCCCGAAAGGGACCCGTCTCAGCACCTGCTTTTTAGGTCAAGCCTAAAGGCAGCGCGCATGCATTACTCACTCTGTGAGACGGCTGTAGTAGAGTATGGGAGAGAAGCCGCGCCCACTCTCCTCCTATATTCTTCCTTGGCTGGTGTCATTGTCTTTTGTAAATGCTGTCTTCAGATTCGTTACTAGGCTTGTTAGTTCCTCCTAAGTATGGCCTTGTTTTCATTTGTACCCTCCCATGGAGACTGGCCCTTTTACTTCAGTTATTACACGGGGCCTGTTATTTAGTCTGGAAGCACCATTTACTTTATTGAGTTACTAATACTGCAGGCCGGACATGCACTGCTTTAGCTTAAACTGATTGTGTGTTTTTTAAGCACGGCCGCTCCTTAACACAGGCAGGTGCTTTCAATCACTTTAACCCAGCATTATCTCCTGTCTGTTTCAACCCCCAAGTAAAATGGATTTAGAAATGATTAGCGAATTAAGTTATATGAATTCCAGGTAGCACATAATCCTGTGCTAATGGGCTGAAGCTGACAACATCACATTTGTGTTACATGTCATCTGTACTTAAGCCACCTGATGGATTGTTTTCAAAAGCCTGTTTTATTAACAACACCACCACCAATACCACCACCATCAATACCACCATCACCGCCAATACCACCACCACCAACACCACCAATACCACTACCACAACCACCACCAATGGAGAAGTGTGGCTCACTGGTTAGAGGAGGCAGACCTGGAAGCAGAGGTCAGCCCGGGACCAGGGTTCAATTCCCGGCTCGGCGGGGTCTTGAGTCCTAAAATGTCCATGGACTCGAAGATTCTCGCTCCGGTGCCTACTCGATTCACGGGGTCACACTCTGCGACTCTGGTCAATAGCTTGCTTAATCTCCACAACGGCCCCTCGCGGCGGGATGCCTGGCTTTCACCTTGCGGATACCCTGCCGGGGTTATCTCACAGGGGAATACCAGGACGGGTTCCCTGAGCAAGCGCTTAGAAACCGCTTGGTGATTTGCGCTATATAAATTCCTGTACATTTACATTTACATTTACCAATATCACCATCAATATCACCACCACCAATATCAATACCACCACCAATACCGCAACCACCAATACCAATACTACCACTACCAATACCACCACCACTACCAATACCACCACCACCAATACCACCACCAATACTACCACTACCAATAGCACCACCACCAATACCAACACCACCAATACCACCACCAATACCACCATCACCAATATCACCACCACCACCAATACCACCACCACCAATTCCAATACCACCACCAGTACCACCACCACCAATACCACCACAAGCAATACCACCACCAGCAATACCACCACCAATACCACCAATGCCACCACCACCACTTACACCACCACCACCAATACAACCACATATACCACCACCACCAATACCACCACCACCAATACCACCACCAATACCACCACCAATACCACCACCACCAATACCACCTCCAATATCACACCACCACAACCAAAACCACTAATACCACCACCACATATACCACCACCAATACCACCACCACAAATACCACCACCACCAATACCAATACCACCACCACCAATACCAATATCGCCCCCAACACCAATACCAGTACCACCACCACCAATACCAATACCACCAACAATACCATCACCACCAACAGCAATACTACCACCACTATTACCCATACTGCCACCATAAATACCACCACCACCACCAATACCACCAATGCCACCACCACCAATACCACCACCACCAATACCACCACCACCAATACCACCACTACCAATACCAATACCACCACCTCAGCGCCTCTCACTCACTAGTAATAGCAGGGGCAATGTAGGAGGCTGGAGCTGCAGCTGAGACTATCCCTCCCTCCCAACATGCCTGCCATGAAGCACAGCCCCACCTGCATCAGGGGGTGAAGCCAGGGCCCTACAGCTGGAGTGTTTTTTATTAGGCCAAAGATAGCTATGACATTACGCAATGCCACACTGCACACTCAAATCATGGAAAGGGCAGGAAATAGTTCCACCCCGCTCTTCCTCCTGAGCCGTGACAGTGTAATCACAGAGCGATAGGTGTTGGGAGCTCTTTGTTAGTGTTTATAGCTGGGATCCTAAGTAACTCTCACTTCACACTTTGTGTCCGTGTAATTTACAACACTTACACATCTTCTTCACTGCACTATTTATCATTTCTTTGAAGACTTCGCGGGCCGGTCTCTTCCACTGATATTTACAATCTAATAAGCGGTCGAGAAGGCCCTTTATTGCAATTCAATAGGTTTCGCATTTGCGAGAGTTTAAGCTGTTTGCATTGTAAATGACAACGCCTTTTATTTCTGTTTTAAAACCTAAAACATAAATAAAAGGCATTCTCATTTACAATGTCAATAGCTCAATCCCGCGTGAATGCGAGACCTATTGCATTGCAAATTTTTGTTAGAACTGCGAGTGCTGATCACTGGCAGGACCCAACCCACTTAAAGCCCTGCTATGCACTACACCGTAATGTTTACTAGAAAATGTTTTAGTTCGGGCAGTTGTACAGGAATCCCTTGTTTCTTACAGAGCAGAGCTATATTCCTCCAAAAGCAGATTGCCACAGCCTGACAAAGCAGAGGCAAGAAGCCTGTGTGGTTTTCACACAGTGCAGTGGCATCTCCCAAGTGTCTCATTCTCACGGAGCAGAGACAAATAGGGAACCATATGTGTCATTCCCACACATCAAAGATAAGGCGAATCACTCACAGTGAACAGGCAGAATGTAGTGGAATGTGAGCACCGCATTCAGCCGAGAAGAGACATGTAAAGGGGTCCAAGTATCTCGTTTTCAGGACACAGACACAACCAGGGAACCTACTGTCTCACACACAAAGATCTGAGACTCGCAGAGACAAGGAGCCAAGCTGATTTTTATCACAGTGCACAGGCACACACTTGGAACCTGAGCACTACGGGGCATATTACCAAGGAAGGCGAAATTAAAATATCGCCACTTTTGCGGCCGTTTTCGGCCGCAAAGCGGCGATAATTTCATCGCCCTATGAGCAAGCTGTCGCTAACATCAGTTAGCGACAGTTTTTAGGTGATAGCGAGCGGTTTGTGGCCCGCTTTGGGCATACCCAACCATTTAGCGACTGAAAACAGTCGCTAACATCGCTATCACCTATTATTAACGCAGGCGTAGCGATTAAAATATTCGCGCTAAGCGCCTGCTCAGGCCACTTCTTAGCCTATCTATCCAATGGGAGGTGGATATTCAGGTTAAGTCCCTATTAGCCATAATGCCTGAATATCGCTGAATTACCAGCGATATTCACGCATTTCGCCGCTATCGCCGGATATTTTATCGCTTTGGAGATAAACGTTGCTAATAGCACGTTATCTCTGCGTTAAAATCCGGCGATGCACGGCGATGAAAAAAATGTCGCTAAGCCTATTTAGCGATAAATATCGCTAGTTGTTGATAATATGCCCCTACATTCTGCCGGAGGAGACATGCTATGGGACCAGAGACAGAGACAGCGAGGGAACACTGAGTCTCATTCTCAGAGGGCAGAGACATGTGGGAACCTTGAGGCATAATGGTTTAAAATATTCTATTCTATAGTTTTTCTGAAGGTAGTGGTGAACTGATGCAGGAGGCACAAGCTCACAGGTGAGAGTTAGAGTGGGGGACAAAAGCACACACTAAGAGGGAGCTGGGGGAGAAGCACTTGATGGAGATGGCCTGCAAACACATGGAATGCTTAAGCAAATGGAAAAAAGTAGCTCCCAAAATGTGAGCATTGAAAGGGCACAAGTACTTGGCCTATGCTCCAGGGAGGGCCAAATGCAAGAACAGGAAGTGGCACCTGAACTAGTTGACAAACGAGATGCAAACAAATGAGAGTGATGATGACGCCAGCCAATGGTAATCAATGGGCGGACACTAAACCCACTGTAAGGTAACAAAATGTCTCACAAGTGACAGTGCATGCTCTGTCTGAGGCAAGTCCTAAAAAGAGAACCTGTTTTACATGTCATTGAAAAATGATAGAAAGGACTGAAGTATGCTTGCAGATGTGGCTTTGCCACTTTTTTGCTAAGAGACAACTCAAACTCGTGTAACCAAGCCATAGGAAAGAATACGAGCATCTTCAATTCAAAATTATTTCTAAAATAGTTTTATTATTTATAGCAGATAAAGAGATCTGTTATTTTGAAGGCAAATATTTAACTGACACCTGCAGCCTGCAAAGCTTTTCATTGCACCTTGTCTCTCAGCCTTCTAAAGTATTTTCATCGCTATCTCTCCAGTGTCTCATTGATATTACTATTCTTATTTTTATTTATCAAAGCCAGACCCCGTTGGGGTTCAAGGCACTTTTCAATGGGATTGCAGAGGCATAGATCGGAGCCTCATGGTGGCTGGAAAGAAAAGAGTCATTTTTGCTCATTGCCCATTTATAGCCTGCAGTTAGGTAAGGGCCCTTTATGGTCGCATCATACTAAGGGGTATATTTCAAGTTTTATAATGCCATTATATTTACAACTTCTGGTGTCCATGCTATTCATTGGTAGTAATACATTACAAAAAAAACAAATAAATAATTCATTAATGGTAAAAAAAAGTCACAATAGCTAAGCGTCAATATCAATACTTAGCACAGATGCCCTTGCTAAGCAAGGTAGAAATACTTTCTAGTGGATCCAGATACAGTGTATGGGGTCTTGAAAACTAAAAAACTTATGTCAACATTGTACTGGTTGAATAAACATATCAACTGAAACCAATACAAGTAATATTCACCAATAGCCACCTCTCTCTGGCGTTTGATTTCAACTGGAGCTTTTTCATAGGACCTCAGTAGGATTATGCGAGCAAACAAATCTAGTAGAAAGAAACGGTTTGTACAAAACCCAGAGCAACAACCCTTACCTTTTTAAGCACGGTCGAAGGTTAAGGAACAATATTGTCTAGCACATCATGTCAAGAGAACAGATACATGCACTGGATCCAAAATGGGATGCTCCACCCAGCATAACAATGCAATGATCTTGACATATGGTTGGAATATAATAATTGAGACTACAATCAGTAGCAGAAGTAACTACTGCCACTTTGCCCCTAAAGACCCACAGCCTGTTTGGTAACATACGTGATTCTTACCATAGCCCTCTCCCCCACGCTTAACAGACATAGTAAAGTAAGTCAACCCATTTTTCAACCTCTAACGACTACATGGAGGACAGTTAATCTTGCCTTAAGAAGGTCCTCCCAGTATCAGTTCTATATAATAAATGTCACCATATGACATCATGTACCAGCTCATATCCTGGTTCTGCATTGCCAATTAGACCGGTCTATAATTTATTAAAGAACCTGTGGAACTTTGCTGTCAACTAGACAGTACAGATAAAGAACTACATAAGTCTTCTTAAATCACCACTCAACTCTAACTAGACAGGCCTGCCAAAACCGAAGAGATCTGCCCTAAATTGCAGGTCAATGGAGGGCTACTAGATAGTCCACCTTGAAGGTCCCAAAGAGACAGAAAGGCACAAGAAACGAGTGGCATAGAGGGCAGAAGGGCACAAAATACGATGGAAAAACAAGTGGAACAGAGGGCAGAAAGGCACAAAAAACGCGTGGAACAGAGGGCAGACCGGCACAAAAAAAGAGTGGAACAGAAGGCAGAAAGGCACAAAAAACGAGGGAAAAACGAGTAGCACATAGGGCAGAAAGGCACAAAAAACAAGGGAAAAACGAGTAGAACAGAGGGCAGAAGGGCACAAAAAAACGAGAGGAACAGAGGGCAGAAGGGCACAAACAATGAGGGGAAAACGAGTGGAACAGAGGTCAGAAAGGCACAAAAAATGAGTGTAACAGAGGGCAGAAGGGCACAAAAAATGAGGGGAAAACGAAGTGGAACAGAGGGCAGAAAGGCACAAAAAACGAGTGGAACATAGGTCAGAAGGGCACAAAAAACAAGGGATAAACGAGTGGAACAGAGGGCAGAAGGGCACAAAAAACAAGAGGAAAACGAGTGGAACAGAGGGCAGAAAGGCACAAAAAATGAGTGGAACAGAGGACAGAAAGGCACAAAAAATGAGGGAAAAAGTAGTGGAACAGAAGGCAAAAGGGGCACAAAAACGAGGAAAAAACGAGTGGCATAAAGAACGGAAGACAGAACGGGCAGAGAGGCACAGGGCAGCGAGGGGAACAGAAGGGAAAACTGGGCAGAGACATGGGGCAGCGAGGGGTACAGAAGGAAAGACCGGTCAGAGAGAGCACAGGGACAGCGAGGGTGAACAGAGGGAAGAAAAAGGGGCACGGACCACATACAGGCAGCGGGGGAAGACAGACAACAGCAGTCACAGTCACAACAATGAAAATACAGGCAATACAATAAAAGCAATAAAACGTTGAAAGGCACATGTGTATAGGTTACCGTTACTTGGCAGGCAGGTAAAAATAGATGCAGCCAGGATCAGCAGTTGGATTATCGTGCTGCCCTCTGATTGCTCACTTTCCACAAGCCCTTGGGTACCTCTAAATAATACACTGCTGTATGAATACATGTCCATGCCAATAGACCCAATTCAGGCTGTCTCCCTCTTGAAATTGCCTCTGCTTTAAAAGGCGTTTTTAAAAAGAAATTTAAATTGTACAAATTGCTTGGGGGTCCCCGGCTTCCAGTAGTGATTCAGTGGGGGTCCCCGGCTTCCAGTAGTAATTCAGTGGGGGTCCTCAAGAGTCAAACGTTTGGGAACCACTGGCCTATGGCATGGCATGAGAGCGGAATTACTAGGAATGTTACTTTCTGGTCAGATAATATGGCAGTGGTTGAAACGATCAATAGGCGAGGGGCTTCGTACAAATGTGTACTGCCATTACTTAAACATCTGGTCCTATTATGTTTGAAAGCTAACATTTCATTTCGAGCTAAGCATGTACCTGGTATTCATAGTAATGCTGCTGATGCCTTCTCTCACTCCAAGTTGCAGGAATTTCGGGACTTCCACCTGCAAGCAGCATCCCAGATGATGGTGTTTCCTGAATATCTGTGGAGGATTGGAGTCCCACCTCACCTGATCTAGTGGCAAAGTGCACCAAAGTGCCTTATGAAAAATGGTTTGCGACTTACCGCACCTTCTTGCACAGGCAGAATATATCTAGCAGGTTTAATCTGAGCGCTATTTGTTTGGTTCTAGATCATTTAAGGAAACTGGGCAAGACGATGTCTTGCGCCAGAACCCACGTCTCAGTCATAAGATTCTTCGCAAAAATGCAAGGTTCCACTGTCCTGAACAATTCTTTCCCCATTCAGAAAGCGCTGGGTGGGTGGGCCCGTCTGGAGGGTTTGGAGAAGGACACCAGGCGCCCTCTCAATGACCATATTCTGGGCCGCCTGCTAGCTATTCTGCCTCAAGTGTGCAAGTTCCCCTATGAAACAACACTCTTTGCTGCAGCATTTACTATGGCATTTTATGGCGCATTTAGGGTTAGCGAAACAGTTGGGTCAACACGTAATGATTTGGCAGGGAGCCTTCTATGGTCGGACGTGCATTTAGGCAAAGACGACTTGACAATAAGGTTGAGAAGGTCCAAAACAGATCAGGCGGGTAAAGGGGCCGTGATTAAACTCAAGGTGGCCCAGGCTCCAACTTCTGCCCTATAGCTAGAGTGGGGTCATATTTGGCAATTCGTCCATATATGGCATCTCCAGCTTTATTCCTTCACATAAATGGGGAATGCCTCTCCAGTTACCAGTTTGCAGCTATTCTGTCTGCGGCCCTTAGAGAGGCGGGTATCAATCCTGAGGGTGACTTGTCACATTCCTTTAGAACAGGTGCAGCCACAGAGGTGGGGGGGGCAGGTATGTCAGCCGAGGGAAACATCCTTTACAACGAAACTTTTACAACGCAGTGCTTTTACAAAGCAGGTTTTACAACAAAAACCATTACAACGCATCACGCTGGGGGGCACTCTAGGATAGGGAATAGATTTAATTTACTATCCAACACCTTGCCTAGTGTCCACGGGGACTGGAGTTGGAATAGTAAATTAAACTATTCACTATCCAGCACCCCAAAGCGCTATGCGTTGTAAAGGTTTGCGTTGTAAAAACTGCGTTGTAACAGCATGCGTGGTAAAAGCATGCGTTGTAACGTCATACATCCGTCAGCCGAAGATGTTAAAAGGTTGGGTCGCTGGGCATCACAGTCATACAAGCGTTACATTCACCCTGATTTACAATGAAACTGAGGCACGGTCTCTTTTTTCTTTTTCTTTTGCTATGTATATTCATTTGTGTTTTTTCTTTGTTCTTTAAGGCGGATGTCTCACAAGGTTGTGTGAGTAGTTGGTCACTCCTTTTTCCGTCGGGCGCCCTAAAGATTGCAACTGCTCCGTGGACCCAAGCCTTTCGCCCTGCGTGAAGTGGCATTCCGGTGGTGCGGGATTGGTGGCCTACATATTTCACAGCTACAACGTTTGATTCAAGTTGCCAGGGGTTGTGAGGGACTCCAGACCCCGGAACTCATTTTCGTACACCTGGGTGGTAATGACTTGTTGAGGATGGGCCGTAAGGCAGGAGGGAAATGCGAGGAGGAACATGGTGGCGGGCTGACGCCGGCTGCGGGAGCTCCGTTTCGGGACGGGAAATGCTGCTGAGGTTCGCACTCAGCCAGGAGACGGTGAGAGGCGGAAATTATGTGCCGCGATTGAGTTTGATTAATTATTTACTCCTTATGTGCTGTGTATGTTTCTTGAATGCAAAAACTGGCATCTGTTACGCGGTACCTAGAGACCCAGGAGCGGTCCTGGAGGAGCATTGAGATGCCAATACTGACGGAGGTGAAGGAGGAGGAGGGGCTCGGTGGAGGAGCTGGAGGCCGCTGTGCGCGAAGACATGCAAGGCTCTGGTGTAAAATCCGGGCGGCAGCAGCAAGGGTCAACTTTCGACCAGTGAATGGGGCCGTGAGTTGGATTCAAGTCGGGACTTCCGATGCACAGTCAGTGACGGGGGTTTGGGAGGGGAGAGTCGAATATCGAACGGCAGAAGTCGCTGGTGTAAGTGCTTCTGAGGCCATTAGTAGCTGTGGAAGACTTGCTGGGTGCTGGTTGGAGGTTACTGCGTGGCGTAGTAGCAAGAACAGTGAAGGAATGGACATTGAGCTAGGGCAGCCCACTATAACTACTTTTGAGGAGCGCTCGGTTAGGCTGAAAGTACATCAGAGAGGGAAAGTAGTGGGGGACGATACTGAAGGGAGAGAAGGTGGAAAACAGTCATTTGAAGCACAGTTAGCCCCCCCAGTGGTGAGAAATAGATACCTTCTCCGCTATCTGCCTGAGAAGGAGCAGCTATTTTCCTCTACAGGTGGCACAAGAGGAGTGGTCCTTCTTACTCCATGACAGAAAAGGAGAGAGAGGAGAGAAAGAAGCAAGACGGGGGAAGTGAAGAAACTCAGAAATTGTCAAAACATATCAAGACCTGCCCCCTCACTCACGTCTTATTTTAAAATAATGGAAAAAGTGACTGCCCCCAAGACCCCCCTACTACCTCTACCCCTGCTATCCGGTCCCCCCCCCCCCCAATGCCAATACCAATACCACTGCAAGCGCAGATAAGGCAGGTAAGCAGCTAGGTAACCAAGTGCCCCTTCTCCAAACCCCTCATGTCCCAGTCGTACTTGGGAATAGGTACTCCCCATTGCTTTCAGAGCCGGAGACAGATCTAGGTATAGATCTTACGCCTACCTTGAAGATAGAGGAAGGTTCCTTATCCCAACCATCACTCCAGGTGTTACCAGAGCACAGTCCTCAGCTTACAGCTAGAGCCTCCTGTGATAACTCTGTAATAGATCCTCTGGAGGCTGAAGCGACAGGGCAGGGAGCCAATCAGTCCCAACTTGAGCTACTCCTTCATTCCCTATGAGAGGACTTGCTTTCAAAATGACTCCTCAAATTTGAAATCTCCGAGGGGAACCAGAAGGAGATCAACGAGAAGTGCACCAGTCTGGAGAACAAATTAGATGATATCTGTACCCGGACAGAGGTGTTAGAAGGAGAAGTTGCTACTCTTTCCCGGGTTTCCCAGGCCCACTCTATGGACATAACAGAGCTAAAAGCACAAAACAAGTCACTGCAAATGGACATGGAACAATTACAGATCCACGCCAGAAGGAATAATCTAAAATTTCCGAAAATACCAGAGGGAGCAGAAAATGGAGATGTAAAATCCCTGGTGTGTAAACTTCTGAGAGAAGGAGTGCTGAAAGATAAACCAGATATCGATCTTGAGGGGGAAATCCAGCGGGCGCATAGGGACCCATTTAGGCAACACCCAGATAGGAAGGCACCAAGAAAGATACTGGTGAATTTTCACACCTACGCCATAAAAGAGCTGATATTAGGCAGGGCCCTTGTCGATCCTTCCTTCCAGATAGACTCCACTAAATATCTCATCCGCTCCGACGTAGGTAGAGTTACAGCTCAAAGGCAGTGGGAGTTGGGGTGCCGGATGTCAGACTTGAGAAGTCAGGGAGCCCAGGTGATGATGAAATTTCCAGCAGCATTGAGGGTGGTGTGGAGAAATAAAACATACAATTTCACCTCTCCTCAGGAAGTTGATACCTTCCTAATCAGTATGAAGGAAACTCAACGTTAGAATTTTTTAATTTGACAGGGCTACTAATAGGATCTCACTCAGTATATATTCTATTGTATCTAGTTTACCTAGTTAGCTACTGCTTATCTCCCCAGAAAGGAATGACCGGGTGCGGTAAACACTATAGGGTATAATAGATTAAATATTGGCATAGTCTACAAATGGTAGTCCATATGTATAAGTAACTAAATAAAAGAAAAGGGAAAAAAAATGTCTTTCTTTTTAGTTGTTTCCTTTTCTTTTCACATGTAATGGGTAGGCGGCACAGTTAGACCTATAGGTTTCCTTATATCTGTTTGATATAAAGGCAGATCCCAGGCCAGAATCAAGAGTTCCCAACAGGCGATAAGATCGCCAAGGTTTACAAGGGGGGGTTGTAAATATGAAAGCAGAAAATTGTAGATTTATAAATATAAGTTTTTTATTGAAGATAAGGCATAGGAAACTCCAGCTCCTCCATCCACCAGCTTCACTCTGTACTGTACACAGCCTTTCTAATGATCACATTCTATCAGGCATATGCATCAACGGAAATACCTCCCGGTAAAACAGCGATTCGGAAAAACAGGCCGATACCGACCGCAAAACCATAAATTGCAATGCATCAAACCGAAAATCGGAAAAAAATAAAGAACCGCTAAATGGCCCCGCGGTAAATTACCGAATCGTTAAACAGACATTCGGAAATACCGAACCACAAAGCAATAGTTCGGAAATACCGAATAGGCAATAACGAATGGAAATGGTATGCATGAACAGTCGCTAATACCGGAAATCCCCAAAATCGCTATTTAGCATGAGCAAAATAAGGGGAATCACAATCAGGAGGTAAAGTTAACAGAAGGACAGAAAAAAAAATTTAAACCCCATCAGCAGGTGCTGACAATCAGTTACCCTTCATAAATGCCCTGGGAAACCCCACATGTACACCAAAATGGCTGCCCTGTACGTGCTTGCTAGGAGGTGGAGGATCAACGCCCAGGCCCAGCGCAGGAGGATGATACAGGACAGGATCTTCAGGGTTCGCATCACTTTGCTGGGGCAGACCGAGGAACAGGTGTACGTCAAGTACAGACTGAACCGTGCCATGATAATGCACCTAATAGCAGACCTGACACCCTTACTGCAGCACGAGACCCGTCGGACCAACGCCATACCTGCCCATGTGCAGGTGCTATGCTGCCTGCACCTGCTTGCATCTGGAAGCTTCCAGGGGGTAATAGCTGAGACAGGAGGCGTGTCGCAAAGTGCCTTATCACGCTTTTTCCACCGGTTTCTAGAGGCCATGCTGACATTTCTCAATCGCCACATCACCTTCCCCAGAACCCCCCAGCAGCTAACCCGCACCAAACGGGAATTCTACCAGGTGGCACAATTCCCCCATGTCATCGGGTGTGTCGACTGCACGCATGTCCCCATCTGTCCTCCATCAGCCACCGAATACATTTACCGCAACCGGAAATCGTATCATTCAATAAATGTTCAGGTGGTGTGCAATGCCAAGTTGATCATTACCGACATTGTAGCCCAATTTCCCGGGAGCACACATGACGCCTACATTTTCCGTCACTGTGGCCTCCACAGGCGCCTGATCAACGGAGAATTCGGAGAGGGACACCTACTAGGTACAAATAGCTGCATCATCGTACTCCCCATCCACTCCTTCCCCACATGTATAATTCCATTAATGCTGATTACCATTCTCTCCCCATCCTGCAGGTGACAGCGCATACGCATTGCGTGAATATCTCCTCACGCCCTATCTCAACCCAGCTACCCCGCAAGAGCAGCGCTACAACAGGGCACACATCAGTACTAGGAATGTGGTTGAGCGAACATTCGGCATCCTGAAGAGCCGCTTCCGAATACTGCACAAGACTGGAGGTGCTTTGCAGTACGACCCAGTGACCTGCTGCCAGATAATTGCTGTGTGTGCCATCCTGCACAACATCGCCACGCGCATGGGGATACACATAGAGGTGGAGGGAGAGGAAGAACTGCGTGCCCAGCAACCCCCCCCACAACACCAACAGGCACATGTGCCCAACACAGCTGAAGGGCAAAGGAGACGGGCATACATCACACGTAATCATTTCTGAGACAGGTAAGAGAGTGACTTGACAACAGGATCAGTTTTGCAAGGGTTTAATGGGCATGGACACCTGACTGGTGCAGAAAAACGTAACACAAACAAGCTGCTGCCGCAGCGAAAAAAACTAGCAATGTCCCTTCTCAGAACAGGTGGCGCGTGAGGCACTTTGGTCTGTCCATGGTTACCTCACCAAGGACAGTGTGACTATGCCACATGTTTACTTCCGTTTGCCGCGTACCCCCAGTCTCTTGTCCTGTGACTCCTCGGGTTGTACACGATGGGAGTCAGTGGCAGTTGCACTGCGGCCACTGCGCCTCCTCACGCTGGTGTCCGGCAGGGAGACGCTGCTGACACTGGAGGCTGCCTCACTCCCCTCTTCCGCCCCCAGACTGCTGACACTGGCTGACCCTGGCTGCAGTTGCTCCACTGCAGTGGTCACCCTCTCAAGGGCCTTTGCCACATCCCCACATAAATGACCAAGATCCACTTGCAGGGACACGGACCTGCGTGACAGCACAGCCGTGCTGTTGCACATCTTATTGATGGCCTTGTTTGTGGTATTCACTGCCAGCATGACCTGCCTGTGACGCCGGCGCTCACTCCTTTGGCCTGCGAGTATGGCACGTGTCAGTTCTTGCAGGCACAGCTTGATGTCTTTGTTGCCCGCAGATACGGCAGTGGTGTGCTCACGCACTGCGGCAGTCATGTAGCCTAGTTTGTTGCATAGTTGTGTCATGCTGAGTTTCATGGCACCCATGTGTCTCCCCTGCAGGCGCTGGACACGCAGCATCCGGGCCTCCACTACTCCGTACCCTCCGGACAGATCGACCGGTCTTGCAGCAGCCCGACCCGGGGACACAACCCTCTGCCTGATGCGCTGTCGGCCTGCAGTGTGGCTGGTTGGAGTGACGACAGCCTGGCGTGGAACATTTGGGTGTGATGAAGATTGATCTGACTCCATCACGGACAGGGCGGCAACATCTGCTCTGTGGCTCTGCGGAGTGGGCAGCACTGGTGGTGGTGGTGTCTTGGTCCGCGAGGGTGGTGGTGGTGGTGTCTTGGACTGGGAGGATGGTGGTGGTGGTGGTTGCTTCGGCCGGGAGGACGGTGGCGGTGGTGGTTGCTTCGGCCGGGAGGACGGTGGCGGTGGTGGTTGCTTCGGCCGGGAGGACGGTGGCGGTGGTGGTTGCTTCGGCCGGGAGGACGGTGGAGGTGTTGTCCGGCGTGGTGGTGAAGGGGAGGACATGACTTCAGCTCCCTCTGAGCACTCCGCTTCTGACAACACTGGCGTCTCTGAGATGACAAGGTGGCCACTGTCGTCTGAATCGATGGGGGATGCATCTGTGTGTGAAACAGTGCATAGTTAATATCATGGTATGGTATGTGACAATAGCTGTGGCATCTCACAATAAATTACTTTTGTTGACTGACATTTGACCCTTGGCAGCTGTATTCATCTCTGGGCTCAGGCATGCACCCATTCATGTATTGACTACATCTCCCATGGTGCAACACAGTGGTGAGGGTGTGTGTGTAGGGCAACGCTACATGTGCACTGGGTCTGGCATGGGGGAGTGGGCAGGGACTACGTACACGCTGCATCGTTACGCTGGCATGCCTCTTACCTTGTCCTCCTTCCGCAGCACCTGAGGTGTCCAGACTTGTGACCCCCACAACAGCTTCACGTTCTATGGTGGCCTCCACTAGATCCTCCAGGTCAGTGTTAGGCGTCACGTTTGATGGTCCCCCTCCTGTGCCAGCAGCATCCCTGACCCTCTGCGCAATCTTCTCCTTGGCCCTCTTACGCAGGTCGTACCATCGTTTTTTGAGGTCGTCGATGCTGCGGTGGGTGACTCCGCAGGCATTCACCTTGTCCATGATGCGCAGCCACATCTTCCTTTTTTCTGCCTCTGGCACCTTAAGCGACAACTTGCCAAATATGCGATCATGGTTGCTGCTCACACTCTGTATGAGGATTTCCAGCTCCTTATCTGAAAACTTTCGTTTTCGCTTTCGGGATGTGTCCTTTCCATGCTGGGGGGCCTCCTTCTCCATCCTGTCCTGCTACCTTTTTCCTGCTTGCTTCTGGTTCAGTGTGGGACCTCAGCTCCTGAGCTCTGCCTCCTCCTCTGTGCAACTCCGGACACTGAATGCAGCGTGGGTGTCCTACTTCCTGGTTGTGATGTCATCAGCCTGCTTCCGAAGCGTCGCGTTATTTTCCCGTTTTCGGTATTACCGATTCCGCTATTACCGGATCCGGTAATACCGACTCGGTATTTCCGATTACGGTTTTTGTTACTCGCGCTGGCGTTTACTCGTTCTTTATTAGCGATTATTACCGACTCGGTATTTTTTACCGATTACTTTGATGCATCGCGGTTTGCATGTTCATATTAGCGATTCGTTATTTTTCGGTATTACCGACTGGTATTTACGAACGTTGATGCATATGCCAGTATGTTACCTAGCAACATATAAACATTCTAATAAAGACATCTCTACACATCTTTCCCCCAACAAAATGGTAATTAAAACATTAAATAACTCATATACTTATTTAAATAACTCTTATACTTACTATATGATATAAATAGCACATATACATACTTTACACGTACCCATAAATCAAAATAATCAAACGCATGGCAACTATAAAGGTGAAGAACATTTAGAAATGCTTCCATAACTCCAAATGGAACCATCACTTAAGACTAACACACTTTTCTTCACTTCTTTGACTTGAAAAGGTTTAGAGAATTTACTATCTCCCTTGACAACAACACCACCCCGTTTCACCACAACCCAGTCACCCACCTTGATAGTAGGAACCCTGACACTTCTCATTAGATTATACCGAGAGGCAGCAGCTAATTGCTGACACCTAACGTCTCTACTAATTCTGTCCCGGTCCACCCACACACATTTCTTGTCTTTTAACCATCCAGGTATTTCTTTAAGCCCTGGCTCCCTTCCTTTAAGTGATACAAAGGGTGACACACCAGTCACAGAATGTGGGGTCACTCTATAAGACCATATTAATTTTTTCAACTCATCTGACCATGACAACCCATTACACAAGGAAAGTTGAATATTATCCATTATTAACCGATTAATTCTCTCCACTAAACCATTCGCTTGAGTCTGAACATGGCAACTTTTTCATGTCTCACACCTTTGCTATGAAGAAAATCTTGCATAGCCCTAGAAACGAGCTGAGGACCATTATCAGACACTAGAATCTTGGGAATTCCTTCATTCATAAAGACATTCTCCAAAAGTGTTCTTACTTTTTCCGATACAATACTGTCAGTAGTTTCCACAACAAACCACTTAGAATGGTAATCCACCAAAATCATTAAAAATTTACAATTTGACCCTAACCTTGAAATGGGGCCTAAGAGGTCTATTGCTACTCTTTACCAAGGATGATCAGGAAATTAAACACAAGAAAGAGGTGGTTGACGAACAACCTTGGTTTTGTCGCTAGCAGCACAAGCATAACAATCCTTGACAGTATTCTCAACAGCATTATCCATTTTTGGCCACCAAAATGACTGACGTATACGTCTTTTAGTCATATTCCTTCCCATATGACCCTTGTGCGCAATATTGATTATCTTAGCATTAAGACCTTGAGGTGGTACCAGTTTATCCCTTCTCCATAACTTTCCTTCTCTTACACTCAACTCTTCTTCCACATTCTTATAACCCTTGAAAGACAAATCATGACTAGAATCACCACTCCAACCATTAGACACTCCTCGAATGACTTCCTTTAATACAACATCATCCAACATTGCTGCATCCCATTCTTCCTTATCAAAAGATTGTTCTTCAGTATAACATATCAAGTCCTCTTCAATATCCTCCTCTTCACTCCTCTTAATAGGCATCCTTGATAAGCAATCAGCCACAATGTTTTTTAATCCTTTCAAGTATTCAATTTCAAAATTATATTCCAATAGCTTCTTTTTCTATCACAGAGTATGATGTTTCTGCATTCTGTAATCTCCTGGACGCAAATCCAATTACCTTCTCTTCTCCATCCTTCACCTGAGACAACACCCCACCAATGCCCACAGCACTAGACTCTGTTGTGACATACGTTTTCGCCTCAACATCAAAATGTCCTAGACAAGGAGCAGACAAAATCCCTTCCTTCACTTCACTGAATGCTCTTTCACAAATATCACTCCAAACAAATTCTACCCCCGCTTTCATTAATAATCGCAGAGGTTCAACAATGTTCGTAAACCCTTTCACAAATTTCGAACAGTACTCTGCCAATCCTAAGAAACTTTTAAGCTGTTCTTTGTTTTTAGGTGTAGGTGCATCTTTAATAGCCACAACAATGTTTTTTTTCGGTCTAATTCCATGCTTAGAAATGTCATGACCCAAATAACATACTACATCTGTTCTTAATTGACATTTTTCCTTCTTGATTGTTAAACCATTTTGTCGCATGCGACGTAGAACATTTTCCATCACAATATCATGATGTTCATAATCCCTTCCTACAATAAGTACATCGTCTTGAAAACAAAGCACATCTTTTAAACCTTGTAGCAATTTTTGCATGACTCTTTGAAAAACCGCTGAGGCTGATGCCAGGCCAAATGGCATTCGACAGTAACGGAATGCACCTAACGGGGTTACAAACGATGTCAGGTGTCTAGATTTCTCATCAAGGTCTATCTGATGATACGCTGCCGACATATCTATTACACTAAACACACTCCCCCCACCCATTGCAGTGAGCATTTCTGATATATTGGGTAGGGGTTGGCGATCTACCCATATGATCTTATTTAAATCGCGGAGATCAATACATAAACGAATCTTCTTTCCACCATCCTTTGGCGCAACCACAATGGGCACCAACCACTCAGAAGCCTCAATTGGCTCAATAATACCCAATTTTAAGAACTTATTAAGCTCTTCTTGCAAGGGACCCCTCATTAAATGAGGCACTGACCTAACCTTATGAACGATGGGAGTAGCATTATTTTTAAGAATGATCTTATGGGAAAAATCTTTGAGTTTTCCCAAATCTTCAGAAAAAACATCAGCGTATTTACTCATTTTCAAGGAATCATAATCATCAATGTTATTTACAATTACAGATTGAACTGGTTCACTAGCATTAGGATTTAAGACAATCCCTAAATCTTTTTGATGTCGCCACCCTACAAAATTTGACCCTTGCTTGCTCAAATAAACACGCCCATAAACTTTCTTGCCTTCGAATTCAATCACCATCCATTTCAAACCCAATATATCTATGGTTTTGCCACCATAACCCACTACTTTGATGTCAGGAGCATCCCAATATTTTCCACTAATTAACTCTCCCCATGTTTTGAGATACATTTCTTTAGATAGAAGAGTGTATAAACTCCCAGAATTAATCAACATTTTTACTCCCTTAGAATCTAGATTGATGACATAATGCTGCTTTTCTAACTTGCTTGTACTTTCCATCTTGATAGTAGAATTACAGGTGTTGGAATCAGGTTTAACAGTGCAAACATCAGTTGGAGAAGTAACAACACCTATAGAAGGAATAAACTCGTGAACATTTTAACAAGAATCATCAATTTCGTGTACAAAAGGCATCTTGGTCCTACAGACTTTAGCAAAATGTCCTTTTCTACCACATGTCCTACAAATAGTATTCCTTCCCATGCACTTACTACTAGAGGCAATATGGCCCGGTGCACCACAACGATAACACTTAACAGGTCGCGACCCAAAAGACACAGATGGTTTATATTGGGAAGATTCATTAGTTTTATCAATGATCTTATTATAGGGCGGCTTAGTATAAGGTTTAGTTATCTTAGTCTCACTAATGTCTGTCTGTATCTCTGAATCCTTAGATGACACAATTTTTGATCCAGTGTCTTTGTTTACCATAGAATTAGTACACTTATCCATTTCCTTAATCCAAATATCAGTGTGCTCCAAACCTTTCGCAATTTGAATTGCCTCCTCTAACGTAGAATCCTTAATTAATAACTTTTCACGGACTCTCTTATTATTTGTACATCTGACTATTTGGTCACGTATCAATGAATCCGCAAGTTGTTCAAATTGACAGGTTAAAGATAACCCCCTCAAAGCTGCTACTTAAGATAAGATAATATGTCTTCATCTATCTTTTGTACTCTGCAAAAGAATTTATGCCTCTCTAATACTACATTAACTTTTGCAATGAATCTGATATCTAACATCTGCATACTCATCTCATATATATTGGAAGGTTGACCATCACCATTACCTAAGGAAACTTCAGGCAAATTTTCATACAATCTCCTACCCTCTACACCTAAATTATGAAGTAAAATAGCTTGTCTACGCACTGGCCCATACTTGTCAGCACCTGTAGCTAGAATGTAGGTTAAAAATAACTTTTTCCATTCCTTCCATGGAATAGTAGGCTCTCCAGGAGTTGGAAGAAAAGAGGGAGGAGAAGACAAACTTTGATCACCCATTTAAGGTCAAATTTAAGTTCAAATTACCAATATTGGTGAGCTTAAAGCAAGCTTAAAGCAAGCAAGTTACAATTTCAACAACACTGTCCCTGTAAAGAAATCATCGTTAGTAAAGAAAAAAAATTAAAACAACAAATAAAAATAAAAATTAACTTGAATCCGGCACAATCCCGTCGAAAGTCCCACGATGAGGTTCTTCTTGTTGAAATTGATAAAATAAACTTTCAAATCCTTACAGGTTATTAGAAAGTATCGATAGTTCCATGCATGTTTGTCTTATTCTCAATGTTATCAAATGTAAGTTTCCCCAATCAGGTAAAATGGCCGCCATGTTGCGTGTTTCACAGAGATTTCTAGAGGAAGTTGTGCCACGTTGCGTGCTTTACGCTGATTTCTAGAGGAATTTGCTTCCAAAGCTCACGTAAGCAGACGACATCAAGACAAAGGTACGTCCTTCAAATGCGAGAACGTTCGTGATGGGGGCGCTGAAAATACACAACGCGTCTTTTAAAGTAAGCACGTTAGATCATTAACGTTGATAACATTGTTGCAGTTATCAAAGACCAGATAACAGTTTTTTACAGGAAAAGTTTCGTGAAAAAAAACCCGCATTCACAACGAACACCTCTTTCCTTGAAAAACTGGAATAACAAGCGTAGCGTTGCACATTACAGAAACTCCTTGTGACTTAAGAAGATGTTCTTTCCAGTACGAAGCCACTGATTTAAAAGCATAAATCTTGAAAAAGTAACACTTTTAATGTTTCCAAGAGTTCCCAACGATATTCCTCAAGAAGAAAGTATTTAAACAAAATCTCCATTGACAGCTTGTTGTATAACAAATTAAATCAATTCCAATTAAGTTTCAATTACAATCAAGTATTGTTCTAGTGAAGCTTTTTTTACAAAATTTACTTACAGTGGATGAGGCTTATTTATCTTTTAAGTAATGATAATCCAAGGGTGAAGAATCCAAGATACATCTGTCCCTTGCACAGAAAAGTCCATGGGTAGCCCTCGTTGCCAATGTAAAGATGAAAGCAGGAAATTGTAGATTTATAAATATACGTTTTTTATTGAAGATAAGGCATAGGAAACTCCAGCTCATCTATCCACCAGCTTCACTCTGTACTGTACACAGCCTTTCTAATGATTACATTCTATGTTACCTAACAACATATAAACATTCTAATAAAGACATCTCTACACAGGTTGCTCTAGGGTGGTGGGCGGGAGCAGGGGGGATGGGAGCAATAAAGGGAAAAAATATTCCCCATGTAACCATGAAGGCTAAGAAAAATAAGGCGCAACTCTCCAGTAGGAAAAAGATCCGGGATAGTTTTGAGTTCTCTTCAGGATTTCCCTACCCATGACAAGTACAATTAATAAAATAAAAATAGTAAGCTGGAATGTTAATGGATTAAGGGAAGATAAGAAACTCTCCAGAATCTGCGAATTTTTAAATAAATCAAAGGCCGACATCTGTCTCCAAGAAGAAACCCATCTAGAATCACAAGAGTGCATGGCAGCATTTAAGAATCAAATGTGGATCCAGGACCTCCTCTGTTCTAATCAGAGAGGAAACACTAGAGGAGTGGCAATTATAATTCTTGCAAATAGTAGGATTAGGGTAGAGAAGTTTGAGACGGATTGTTCAGGCAGATGGCTGACTACATCCCTAGTTGTGGATAGTTTACGGTTGGCATGCGCAGTTTATTATGGGCCCAATCACGATTCTCCAGGGGCTCTATTAAGTCTAAAAACTAGCCTTTTGAACTTGGAAATACCCATTATTATGGGAGGAGATTTTAACCTGATCTTCGATGCAACTTTGGATCGTACTTCTAGGGCCAAGTTTACCCCTCCACGTAAGTCACAAATTGAGCTTAAAAATATCATGACAGACTTCAGTTTGTTGGACATTTGGGGGGTTAAAAATGGCAATGGAAGAGATTATTCCTTTTATAGTCGCAGATACAGGCATCATTCGAGAATTGACTTTTTTCTCCTAGATCAAACACTACTGCCTACTGTCGACACCGTATCATATATTCCAGCCCTATTATCGGACCATTCTATGGTGGAATTAACGATCAAACTTAAGCAGGGAGATCAACCAAGAAGATGGACTCTCGATAGATCAATACTTTTGGAAAAGGAGGTGAAAGCTGATCTAGAGATACAGGTAGCCGAGTACTTTAAGATAAACTGTGGTAGCGCAGCTGATCAAATTGTATGGGAGGCCTTTAAGGCCTGTATGAGAGGTTGCCTAACTACCTTAATGATCAGGAGAAATAGATCTAGAAAAAAACCAGAAGAAGATTCTCTCTTTAAAATAAAACAAAAAGAACAGCAGTTGCAGAGGGCCTCGTTTGACCAGCAGACTAACTTATCTGCTATACAGAGTGAGCTAGATCTTCTAAGGGCCGTATATCACGCCAATTTCAATAAAATAATTAAAGATAGGTGGGATGCAACTAAATTGCAAAATTTCTCCTATGGGGAAAAATGTGGCCGATTTCTCACCTGGAAGGCAAGGTCTGACAGGGTTAGAAATCAGATTAAGGGTCTGATTGTGCGCAGCACTGGGGTCATCTCCCATGACAATGTTGTGATCTCTGAGGAGGCTAAACTGTTCATGCCAAATCTCTATACAGAAGAGAACGGCCCTCTGGTTCAAAGAGCAGAAGGCTTGTTATATCGGCTCGAATTACCACAGTTAACAGAGGCAGATAGAGCATTCCTGAGTTCAAACATTAAAGAGGGCGAAGTTCATAATCAAATTAAAAAAATGACCAAGGGAAAGGCAGCTGGGCCAGATGGGCTTCCGGTAGAGATCTATAAAATAGGCTTTGATAAAGTCGTTCCTGCCCTTACGACCCTGTTTAATAAGATACATATGTCAGGTGAGGCTACTTCACAAACCTGGACAGAAGCTACAGTCACTCTGATCTTAAAACCTAATAAGGACCTCCTAACTATTGAGTCCTACAGGCCAATCTCGTTGCTAAACACCGATTACAAGATCTTTGCGGGGGTTTGGCAGCGAGATTGGCTAAAGTTATTAAATTTATAGTCCATAAAGATCAGAGAGGCTTTATTCCGGGCAGACAGTTGAACGAATTAACATACCAAGTCATTGCGGCTATAGATTTTGCTACTGATAAAAAACTCCCCTTGACTTTTGTAGCTATCGATGCCGCTACGGATTTCGATCAAGTAAATTGGCCATATTTATGGTCAGCACTATCTGGCTTTGGAATTCCGGAAAATTTTAGAACATCAATTAGATCACTTTATTCCAGCCCTAGGGCAAAAATTCTTATAAATGGACTCCTTACAGACTGGGTCCGTATATCACGTGGAACAAGGCAGGGATGCCCCCTCTCCCCGCTTTTGTTCAACTTGTACATTGAACACTTTGTCTGCCAGCTAGGATCAGACCCCTTAATTAAATCTTTTAACATCGCAGACTTGGCTTTAGAATTTGCCCTATACGCAGACGATCTTTTAATGTTTACTTCTAACCCGGAAGTGGCCATTCCCAGGCTATTTGATCAGGTGGAGCTCTTCGGGGAAATTTCGGGTTACAAAATACATAAAGAAAAAACTGAGACCATGCAATGGAACCAGGAGGTGGTGGCCCCGGATGTAAAGTCGAGTATGAGATACCTTGGAATACATCTGGCTCAGGATATCTCAGCGATATCAAAAATAAATCTAAATAGAGTATATACGGCTGAACATCTTTGGAAGAGTGAATCTAATTAAAATGATTATTTTACCCACAATCACCTTTATTTTTAATTCAATACCATTAATGTTTAGTTCCTCTGAAACAGCCAAAGTACAGGGAAAAATTGGTTCTTTCATTTGGAACACGAAGACACCAAGAATCTCTTGGAAAAAATTGAGGAGAAATCTAAAAACTGGAGGGTTAGCACTACCGGACCTACTTATCTACTGTCACTCTTTTCATTTTAAGAACTTTAGACTTTTGGCAGATAAGGCTGATACATCGTCTGCAGGTCTACTGTTCCAGGCACTACTCCATGGTATCCCACAAGGGCATGAATATTTCTTGTTTAAGTATGGCGATCCAAGGTTTTATAAGAAGGTGAGGCTGAAGATCCTGCTTACGGCCCTGAAAAATTGGATAATTATCAGGAAAAGGCTGGGAATTCCCTACTATGCGCCTCAGGCCCCAATATGGGATTCTCCAGGGACGCCAGATTGTCTCAATGATCAGTTATCACACCCTCTAAAATCAGCTGGAATAACATTCTGGCTAACTTGCAAAGGAATTCATTGCTTTTGGATTGGGAATCTCTATCTGTACTGACAGGCGGGACTCTTACTAGGTTCAAGTACTATCAGCTGTCAGGTTGGTGGGCAACTATGTCATGGGATTTCAACGCATCCAATCCAAAGTTTGATCTAGGAAGCAGAAAGGGCGGATGGAAAAAAGAGCTATGCTTTTGGTATTGGGCCCTGATTGAGGCAGAGGGAGTGACTGAACCTGAACTGCAAAGATTGTGGGGCATCGTTATGGGTCTAAGCCCTAATAATTTGAAAGACTCTTGGGTGGACTCCTTCACTATGCTAAATGCAGTGGTCAAGCCAGCCCCCCTTAAAAGAAACCATCTTTTTACAATTCATAGAGTGTATATATCACCAAAAAAATTAGTTAAAGTCACGAGTTTAGAACATCATTGCCCAAGATGTAAACTGCCAGCTGCGGACGATTTCCATATGTTTGTAGAATGCCCAATGTTAAAAAATTACTGGTCAAAAATACAAGATTTCCTGGCTGATGTCCTAGGTATACCACTAGTGGTTACCCCAGGGTTGATTTTGTTTGGGTTAGCCATTGACTACCACCTTAATAACATGACGTCCAAATTTATTTTCTATGTTATCATACTGGCAAGGCGAGAAATATGCAGGACCTGGAAGGATGAGAATGCCCCCACTTTTTCAGAGTGCCTGAAATATATCATCTACACAAGCGAGTCTGACATGGCCTGTGACAATGCAAGCTATGATAAGATCTGGGCAGCCCTTGTGGCATGGCGGAACAGATGAGGGTATTCCAATGATTTCACCTGGGCACTGTTGGTTCTATGCCTCCAAATTCCCATATGGTCATTCAGATAGAGGAGAATGGAGTGGATCAAGAAAACAGTAGCTACTGGAGGGACTTTCCCTTTCTTCTCTCCTCGGGCCGCAAACAACGGAGCCGGAATATCTCGAGTAGAGGAGAGAAGTCGGGATTTTCTATCCAGAATGCCCATATTGGTATATGAGGAATACAAAAATAAAAAAATAAAAAAAATTAAAAAAGGATGGGCCATAAGGGCCTCAGGGAGACAATTCTGATTGAATTCACCACATTTGGTAAGGCGTTTCCTGAAGCAGCTATTGCATGGTCCCACATGGTGCTACGCCGGGACTGGGGGAAGAACATAAAGTCCAGAGTCATTAATGTGTCGGTACGGCGTTTGAACTCCGAAATGTCTAGGTTATGCCCGGGCCTGGGCCACCTGTGGAATATCCCTCACAAACTTCTCAAGGGCAACAACATGTTCCATAAGGATGGTTTTCACCTTCCGGATTCAGGAACTGATTTGTTTATTAGGGACATCTGGGCATTTGCACAGCGACTGTTTTGTGGTGGGGAGGGCAAAGGACCTTGTGGCAGGGTCTAGAATCTTAGAGTCACTCCTAGTTAGCAGGGGGAGGTCCTCTAGAAGCAGTCCCCCCCACCAGGACAGCACTGAGGGGTAACTAAGTTTTTGCAGTCCTGAGCCAACCAGAGGATGAACACCAGCTTGTGGGCGAGGGCGCACAGAAAGATCATTGGGGGTGGGCCCTGGGTGCGCTGCTCCTGCCCACATTTTGGCAGCTCCTGAGGAACTTGGTGTTTGGGGGGGGGGGCGAAGACAAGGCTACAGTGGTGCGGTACCACCCCCCACGGATACAGGTGGTTGCACCTGTGTGGTCCAATGGTGTTCAGGATTGCAGTGTGGCCCTTGGTGCGGTGGGTGTACTTCATGCTGTTGATGAAGCCTATGGCACATGTTCAACTGACACTTTACTTTCTTTATTCATGGTTTTTGGAGACTGTTATGTGTTCTAAGATGTATTTTCACATTTAATTTTGTATGACCTTTTTTCACTTTCACAAGGGTGATATACTAATTTTGAATAAACTGATCTCCAACAACAAAGCATCTCTGTAGATTTGTTGGTACCTCGTTTGGGTGGTTGGGGGTTTGGGCCAGACTGGAGGTCTCCAGGTCCTATGCCAATCCAGACGGTGCTCTCATGCTGGTAATACTATTACCCAGCATGAAAGAAGCACTGGGATTGGTCTGAGCAGGTTGGTTTTGCACTCACACAGGGATTGGAAGCCTGTTCCTTCTGTTCTCCACCCGGCTGTGCAACACAGCATAGGTTGGAAAAATCTAAGTGTGCATGTCGGTTTGGCCATCCAAGTGCTCTCTACACCACTGGATTTAAGCTAGCCTGGCTGATGAAGGGTGATGCCCTGAAACGGGTCCCAGGATGCTTGTTTCCGGTCCAGGGAGGACCTGGCTTGGCAGTTCGGGCTGGACTGTTCCCACAAAGAACAGGGTCAAGACTAATTTGCATATGACTGGGTCCAAACTGGGGTGGTGTGGTGAGTAAATGAATGATTGATTTAACCCAGATCCTTGTGACTGGGGGTGAATGTTTGCATTGTCTAGCATTCCGCCCATCAATTGTTTCTTTTGCATACATCTTAAGATAGCCAGCCAAACCGACATCTGCATTTGCAGTGCCCACCACTCCTCATCCCTGCTGTAGCTGCTGTTCGTTAGGATGGCCCTGCCCCACCCTAAGACTGACTCAGATGCTCAATCGGCTTCATTGGATGAAACATAAAATTATAATAGAATAGTTTTATTAACATTTTATTTTTCATTCTTGAATTTGCTGGCTTTCAGGCAGTGGGGCGACACTCCTCCCCCTTAACAGAGGAGGCCCCGTTGCATAGAGTGGCCCACTTCCTGCCACAACCAGCATAGTGAATCAGATAGAGATCATAAAAGATAATCAAAATTGCCAGCAGAACACATATTATAAAAATACATGTCTATCTGTCACACTTGCTTATCCATCACACCACTAAGCGCTGCATCCGATAACACAATAACCACACATTGGGGACCAACATGCATAACATGGAAACACTGCATACATAGGCTCAAAGCAAGAAAAACACTCTTCCAGCCAAATGGCTACACGATGTAGCATGATACCCATGAGGATAAGCTCTTCAGAGCCAGACAGAGGAGTAGTAACAATATACAAATACCATATTACAATACAATTAAATAACTCTTTTAGAGTATGAACAACAAATGGCAGAGTCCGCTTTTACCTAAGTGATGACTTTCAATGGATACATTTCGTATGAATGTTCAAAATACAACAAAACAGACAGGGTCAGATTGGCCTATCTGTCAAAAAGGCAGTTGCTGATGGTCAGTTTGTGGGTCAGTTTTGGGCTGTTTGCAGGCCTGTTTTATGGTCTGCTGGGCTGGTTTTTACTGTAGATTTCCCTGATATTATCATTGCCTGCAGCAAGCTCAAAACTACAGTCTCCCTGAACTTGCAAAATACTTACACAGCTGGCCTTTACAATTTCAAAACTGCCATGATTGACAAACATGGGTCTCTTGTTTAGATTCCTAATTCACTAAAGGGGGCCACTTTTGTTTTGCCAAATTTATGTATTTTTGATATTTTCTGTCCCAATACAACATTTGAGTACAGCTAATACCCCATGGTCTGTCAAGCCATCATTTGTTAGTTTTTGTAACAGTCATTTCAGGGGGCACTCTCTGGAAAAGGGCTCCCAGCCCAAAAGACCTGCTTCTTGGTATAGAAAACTGCGACCATAAACAAGCACAGGCATGCAAAAGTGCAGTGTGTATTTGCTCGGTGAGCGGACGTGTGCTGCGGTGTCAACGTGGAGCAATTACTCAACTCGTTGGTAGGGGGTGGTCTGATTCTTCAATTGTGCGATTGAGTTGGAAGCGAACAGCACTTTCAGTCAGAGCAGCAGGGTCCCCTGTGTGAAGAAACCGGGGCTTTCACCAAAAAAAACAATTAAGAGCGGTGAGCACAAAGCAAGGGCAGTTAATGCTGTAATCCGTCACTATTCACGCAGGTCACTGTGGGGGAAAGGTAGCCCCCGAGTTAATCATCCGACCAGCAGTCGGAAGAACACTATTGTTTCTTTTCAAGTGCTGATTGCAATGAGTTAATAATTCAAGCGACGGTTGTGACTTCACTCGGGTTTTTGGGAGGCGTGTTGTTTTGTTATGCTTTTGGGAGGATGGGGGTGGAGAAAGTGCTGCTCGGGCATGCAGCATAATTTGATGGTTGACTTCCACTGCTTTGTAGCACTCGGATGCCACCCCAAGCCAGTGGAGGAGAAAGTTAATCTACAGTAACAGTCAATCAAAGAGCCAAGTTACTTAGGCAGGGAGTCAAACCGTGTGATTCATGTGGAAATTGGACTGTAAACAAGGACTCAATAGAACCCTAGAAGTGACCTGGGGTACAGTGTATCAATCACCAGGTACCATTCATAGGGCCTTCAAGCCGCCTTCAAACAACCTTTTCTCATGGAAAATACACATCTTCCTTGCCTGCAGTCACTTGTATAGATGGGCCTCTTTTATCTTTGTGCAATGAAATTCAGTGCAGCACACTTCGGCGTTTTATAATTTAACTTAGCAAAATGGAGTTTATTTATTCTGTCAACCAATAATCTGCGACCGCAAAACCAAATAATATATATTTTTTACCTTTTAAAAGGCAGAGAATAATCAAACGAACATAGATCAGCGTTCGAATTTTATTAAACATTAAAAAAGAATGTTAATTTTTTCACACTTAGTACTATAAATAAACTTGTTTTTTTCATACTGCTAAATTGTCAGATTATCGAATCAATTTCTAGCGGTGTTCGTTTCGTGGGAGTTCAATAATAATCATTTGCAAAGTCAAAAATGTATGCTTTTGTATAATAGAGAAGAGTGGGTGAAGGGAAATGGCACTGATAAAGTTAAAGAAGTATGAAATCTATAAGACATATAACCACACAACCACGCTCTTCTTGGTACCCACACTGAGACCCAGTCTAAGCACAAAAGGAGTTAAGTAGACATAAAAAGACTCTTCAGTGAAGGTGCACATTCTGTACAACTCTTCAGCAGAGTGCCTTCAAGGAGAAGAACATAGAGAGCCTTACTTGCCCCTACTGCTTCATGACTATAGTGAGACCCATAGTCTATGAAGATGATTTCAGACTTAGAATGGAGGTAATCATTAATTTAAAAAAGTACTCGCAAAAATAATAATGTACAAATTTCTTGCTGCCCACTCCATAGGAAATGATGTAAATTCTTCTGTTTCTTTTCCAGTGTCATGGCATCTGCAGCTGTCCCACTTTTGTTCCCATATGTTAGCGCTCTAGGTCTATATTAGACCTCTCTGGGATGTGCTGTGCACCAGCTACCTTGATCAGCTGAGGTAACACTAATAGCAATCTGTAGAAGAAGCACTGTAGTGTGCATTTCAAAACATATCAGGAATTGTTTAATGTTGTTAATGCGCAATGTTCCTATCTTGTGATGAATTTGTGGATCCTTTTTAACTAATGCATAGAGAATAATGCATCTATAAGTGTTTTAAGAAAATGGAGAGTGCTCTATTGAGCAACTATCTTGGGACAGTAACACAAAATGGAGCTGTCCCAGGCAGGGAAAGCAACAATGAAGAAAACTCCCTGGAAGTTTGAGTTTGTTTGAGTAAAACAAAAATGTATGCTGATGGAGGTCAAAGAAACAAGATGGCTGCTCAACCTACTGCTGTGCCTACAAGGTGTCTACCACACTAGTGGATGAATTGTAGGCTATGAGATGCCCTCCAGGCAGGAGGGGAACTTAAAATATGTCTGGTGGATTTCTGCCAAACTGGCAGGCTTGTGAGCAGCCTATCATAGTGTAAATGAGGCCCTAAATGTTTAAGGATTTGAGTTCTGTGATTGAGAATCACAGTCTTTTCCTGGTTTAAAGTTAGTTCCTGCATGTACCTAGAAACGTGGCTATCTCATAACCCAAAGGTAACAGTGACCTCACATGAAGTGTAGACAAATCGGATGGGCAGTGTGTGAAATGGATAGTTAGAAGTGTAGGGACACACTATCCAAAAGTGCCTGTTTCAGATAAATAAGTGTCTGTACTCTTACAGTAATACATCCTCCCGAGAAGTACAGGTGCTAACTAAATAAATGCAGGTACACGGAGCCAAATGCTAATGCAGTGTTGAAGAGGGATAGATGGAGGTCTGACCCTATTGGGATATTGGGTGTGTGCTCATAGGAACTCACTACAATACGTCTGTGCTTTCATGTTAATATTGTATGAAATTATGTGGGTATTTAAAAAGGGGAAAGTGAGAGGTTCCTCAAAGGATAAAAGCACAACAACATACATGTTCGCTCAGGGAGGTTGTTTGTTTACCAGGAGGTCACCACTCAGCTTTCTCAGAAGATGGCAATAGTTTTTAGAAACATCTCCTCTGGTCTCTAGAGAGGGGGGGAAAGGGCTTTCTAGTACCCTGTTTGCATCTGTTGAATATGTGGACTGCTGACTTCTTCCACACTAGTAAGGTCAGTAGTAGAGTTCCAGCAGTGGCAGGTAATTGATAAATAATACATGTTTAGATCTGCATTAATTCTCTTTTATACTAAAAACTCTGCAGCTAAAGAGAGGACATTCCAGAGTTTGAGTCCCAGGTGTGGAACACCCTTTCAGGGTTAGTCGATTTTGTTTCACTACCACCAGGATTGTATGATCCATGGAAATATCCTTGATAAGGTTTCCAAAAGCAGCTCCACAAAGCCTTTGTGCTTCACCAGAATGTAAATTAGGCACTAAGGGTGATGTGCAAAATATTTTTGTGGTTGGAGATGTTCAATCAGAGACGTTTCCGACCACAAAAATGCTTTTAAATATGTACAAAATACGAATTGCGATTCGGTAACACGTTACCAAATCACAATTTGTGTTTGCAATTTAGCATTTGGAAGGGTGGAGTTTAGGGCGTTCTTTCCAAATACCGAATCTGAATGGGATGTATGAATGTTTTCCAACTGAATTACGGTCACAAAATATTCATTATTTTACCGATGACTTGAAGGATGTGGTAAGGGGTAACCCATTCGCAAATGGGAAGGGCTCCCCAGCGTCCCCTTCCCCAATGAGAATGGAAAACAAATATTTTTTAAGAGCAGGGTGTGGACCCACAGACCACTACCTACTCTTAAAAAATAAAACTGATAAGTTTCATTGTTTCTTTATAAATGCATCCCATTTTCTTTTAACGAAAAAGGGCTGCATTTAAAAAACAAAAAAGACTTCATTAAAAAGCAATCACAGACATGGTGGCCTGCTCACCTCAGCATGCCAACATCCCTGTGATAGCTGCAATTCCTAATGGGTCGCATATTGCGACCTACCTCATTAATATGCATGTGGTAGGTCTATGTGTAACCCACTAAGAATTGATAATGCAACTCAAAAGAGTTTCATACATTAGGAATACTTAAGAGAATCGCAATTAGGAAATTGGTATTCCTAATGTTAGTACATTTGGCCCTTAATTCTTTATGGGAGCCGCTGCTGTTTCCTATGTGCTGGAGAGAAGTGATCCCAATTCTTCAGAGTAACTCAGCACCATCCCCTGAATTTGTAGTAACTAAAGCTTTGAAGATAGCTCAGAGTGGAACACATTTAGCTCAAACAATAATTTTCCTTTGCCAAAAATGGAATACTGAGGGGTATATTTACTAGGAAATGGCACAACGCTGCAAACAATTCTGCAGCGCAGTGCTGCGTTTTAAAAAAACTGCAGGGATGTGCCATTTTGCAAGGGTGCCTGCAATGCAGGGATGATTGTTTATGTGGAGGCAGGTATCCTGCACATAAACAATCAATAATGGCGATTTGCATTCTGCAGCACACATAGAAATAGCAAATTGCCATTAATGAATGATTGTTTTTGTGCAGGAAGGGACACCTTCCTGTACAAAAACAATCATAAATTAAATTTTTCTGGACCTTCTATGTGTGCTGCAGAATGCAGCACACATAGAAAGAGCAAACAAAGAGAAGTACAAGTTTTTCTCCTTGCTGCACTACTCTAACGCCTGCTTTTCACTGGCGTTTGTTTTTGCAGCTGCTTCAGATTTACAGATTCTTGTCAATCTGGGGCAGGGTCAAAATGCAATGGGTGTTACATGGAAATGCCCACAGCAATACCCATTACACACCGATTTCATGCAAAGTGATGTGTGAAAAGGAGCCTATTTACAAGGAGGTGTTCAGCCACTCAAAATATAAATATTTAGCAGGGCATAGCACCACCGGGGCGTCGGTAAAAGTGACGCTCCGGTGATGCTATGCCCTTGTAAATATGTCCCTTAGTGGTAAGCAAAACAGAACAATGATTTATACCTACATAGTGCAGCAGGATTGCAATGACATTTACAGACTGCTGCATGGCCCCACAGCAGAGGGGAATGGAAACCTTCTTTCTGACTCAATCTATGCTCATCATGAGATACTTCTTAACAAAGGCCGTCATTTAGAGAAATCTATCATTCCTGATCCGACTGAAATTCTCGTTGTGATAATCAATTGATGATTACAATGGTCGTGGGAATACCACGGATCACAAAGTTTTCACAGGCATTTCAAGTGCTCAAAACAGGTGAACTTACCAGTTAAACAATTATCCAAAAATGGAGAATAGTGCATGGGAATGAGTGTCAAAACACCAATTTCTGTAAGTTATTCCTCATTACTCAGGGCCTATTTTGTAGTGGCCCAGTATTCCTGCAATTCACAATTACGATCTGTGGGATAGCATACTTCTGTCTGCCTGTGTACCCTTGAGGCATTCCAGCATCCCTTGTAATGGGGCTTTATTGTCTTATGCATCAGGTCATATCCCTTGTATTATTTATTACTGCACCTGAAAGCAGACATATTGTATGGGGATAGTCATCACAAAATCAGAAGACTCAGTAAAGACTGCCATGACTGAGAGGAGTTTGTGTGTAGCAGAGGAATGATAACCTGACTATTTGGCAAGTAAGTGTGAGTGAAAGGAGTGTGATTGTGTTAGATTATTTACATAAATGCCTGATTGATCACTGTCCCACCATGTGTGTTGTATCTGCTGTTTGTGTTGCTTATCCCTTGCATGGGGCAAGGATGATGAAAACAGTGATGCGGATGGGGCCATGTTGCTCCTCATCAACACATTTCTGTCTTGTTGGTACCACACTGAAACTCCCAATCAACCATAGACTGTACATAAAATTCTATTCTTAGATCATTTTCCCTTTTTCTTAGATCAGATCCAGAACATTAGTCACCCAAATAAACCTATTGCTGCCTTTTCTTATCAATGCTGTTGAAGGTGTAGAACTTTCCTGAGCATACTTAGGGGTCTTGTAGCACAATCACCCCCTTAGTGCACACTGTACAATGTGTAGCTCGGAGAGGGCTGCCTGTATAACTGTATCTGCCTGTATTCCAAAGCCAACATTGAGGTTGGATAAAAAAAGAAGAAGTCTTCTATAAGTCAAGAATGAATGTGAGCTGCTGCAACAGCTATGGAGAAAGAGAATGTTGGTCTCAAAAATGGCTCCTGCATATGAAAGGAGAACTATGAAGGATAGAATTCAAACATCAGATTGCTCCTCAAAAAGATCTTTAAGCCAAGTGCTTGTGGAGGTTACAAGACTGGTTTCCAATAAACGGAAATCATTCATTCATTCTTGAATCTTTAGAATTATATTTCTGCAATGTCACAGCGGTATTGATGACAGATGGATATGTCCAACTGTTCCACTGTAGAGGGGTGATTGATGGTAGCCTACGTTCTGGGTGAGAAAACTGTTGCTGCAAAAGACTGGGGACTTGGTTCTTAAAACCCCGGCTGGACGCTGCCCTGATAGCGGAATTGTGCAGGGGATTTTACTGTTTGCTGGAGGGACTGCGAGGACCACAGGCCAGTGCGTGATTCAACCAGCCGCACCTGGACCTGTAGACGCCCTCTTCCTGCCCATCATCTCCCGGCTCTGCATTTAAGGCTCGCGGCCCCTGCTCCACGGGTGCCGCTCGTAGCCTACGTTCTGGGCGAGAAAGCTGTTGCTGCAAAAGACTGGGGACTTTAAAACCCCGGCTGGACGCTGCCCTGATAGTGGAATTGTGCAGGGGATTTTACTGTTTGCTGGAGGGACTGCGAGGACCACAGGCCAGTGCTTGATTCAACCAGCCGCACCTGACCTGTAGACGCCCTCTTCCCGCCCATCATCTCCTCTATTTTACAACTCCCCTTCACGCGGCCCGCGGAACGCGCGCGGGCGTGCGCCGGGCTAAGCCCGGGCAAAGGGCGGGCCGTTTGAGGCCTTTCGAGAACGGTCGAGACCGGAACGGGCCACCTCTCTGGCCCCTTCCTTTTGGAAAAGCACACTTAGACTTTGAGCCCACCGAGTGCTCCGTCTCGCCGGAGATTCAGACACCCCAGGACTAACGGACCATGACAACAAGGGAGACACAGAGCAAAGCAACGGCTACGTCCATCATGGCCACAGGTACTTTGGATAGTTTCCTTATCAGAGCCTATACAGTTGTAAATAATGAACTGTCAGCCTTAGAAAGACAGATAGCAGATGGCATTGAATGTACTAGCCTTCCCAAACCTCTAACTTTAAACACTGCATCCCCAGAGTTAATGGAAGCCTCTCACCTATCCCTTTTGGATAGTATTGATCAAACTATCGAGTCTGTCTTACAACAGCTAAGGTCTTCCTCAACTTCTCAACGTGACTCTCAACAATCTATACTCGAAGTCACCCCACCTCCAACATCTGATCCAGCCCTGAACCAGAGTGAAGGGAGCGAAACAAACCTATCTCATGTACGGGGCCTTCGAGAGGGTGCTATTCCTAAAAGGAAAAGAACTAGACAATCTAAGGCGGTTAAAAGGGTGAAACTGGATCATGCCTCCAGTATTGTTGTCAATATCCCTGATATAATGGAACCCTCTTCTCTCACGACTGTTAATGAAACAGTGTTTCAGTTTCATCAACTTTTATTCGATTATCAGTTTGAATAATCATAAAAAGTACATATTTAAAAGTTCCGGGTACAAATGTTTAGAGAAAAAACAAAACCACAGAAAAATTAAGTTATTAAGAATAGAAAAAGAAAAAACATTTTAAAACAGTAGGAAAGTTTTTGTAATTTATAGCAATACTGATTTAGTTAGAGATGTTGCGACGTATTGTTATAATTGTTTTAAGGAAAGTCGCTATGCGTTTAGCTTCATGTGGCGATTTTAAGAGTTGTAAGTAGGAAAGTGCTGGATAGGATTGTCTGAGTCCACTAGATCGAAGGATAGGAATGATCCATGTTTTCCTCGATGGTTTGTAATATTTACAGAAAAGGACGACGTGAATCGTAGATTGTGTAGAGATTCCGTCGCATGGACACTTCATCAGGTTATGAGACCAATTCTGCATTTCCGGAAAAGAAACCAACCGGAAAAATACATCGAAGCGTAATCTTGTAAGTAAGTACTTTTCGTAATTGGATAGAAAATAGGCCAAATAGGGCTGAATAGCTTTTCCAGGCTGCAGTGCACATATTTTTCCATTTTGTGGTTTGGTAATCTCTGCCTGATTACGAAGATCTCTCAGGTGGGCCAAGCACATTTGCTTTAGTTTTTTCCTGGAGATATCTTCAACTGATGGGGGTTCGTCGAAGTAGTGTTCGCAGTCCAGGTCTTTAAAGAAATTACGTATGTAATTTAGCCACGGGATTTTACGCCAATTTGACAGACCTAAACAGTCAGTAATGAGGGAGCGGGTTAAATGGCTTTCAGGATTACACCATATCCGATGCCACAATAGAATAGGCTGGCATCGAATGGTGTCGATGATATATTCCATGCCAAGCTCCCGATGTGAGGCTAGTATCGGGGAACTTTGGGGGAGGGCTAAAATATATTTTATAAAAGCGTTTTCGGTGATCTGGAGCTGGTCAATACGTCCGTGTCCCCAAATTCCAGCTCCATAAGTGGCCACGCTGTGGCATTTTGCGTAGTATATAGTTAAAAGTTCAGGTGGTGCCGGTTTTCCCATTTTTCTCGAAAAGGAGGTTAGTGCTGAGGTTGCTCGGCGAAAGTGTAAATTTCTGGCTTCAATTGCCTTTTGCCAGTTCATTGCATCGTCCACTAGGATGCCCAGATATGGGTAGACCAGAGTTTTTTCTAGCCTGTTATTGTTGACCATTATGGGTTTGGAGATTTTAGTCCTAGGGCCGATTATCATTGTGAACGTTTTCTTAATGTTTATTTTGAGGCCAAGTGAGTCCATGAATGTTGTGTATTTATTAAGTTGTAGCTGAAGTTGATTTAGGGTCCGCGCTAGGATTACTGATTCATCAGCATACAAGAGGGTGGGTATCGGACGGTGATTTATCTGGGGTAGATCCTGGCTCCCTTTCAGCATAGCCTGTTCAAGCCCATTTGTGTATAGGTTGAACAGGAAGGGAGCCAGTACGCATCCCTGCCTTACTCCCTTCGTTATTTGAAAGGGTCGTGACAGTTCGCCACTTGTGCCAAATCGTACTCGACCTTCGGCGGTTGTATAGAGCTCTCTTAGGAAGGTTAGTATCGGAGGGTCCACGCCAAGGTCTAATAGTAGTTGCCATAACTTCGCGTGCTGGACGCAATCGAAAGCCGCGCTTAGATCGACATAAACAAGGAAGATGTTACCTCCTTTAGCGCGTGCATATTTACCAGCCAGGAGAACAAGGTTGAGGGCCTGCTCCACTGTCCCAAGCCCCTTCTGGAAACCGTATTGCAGGTCAGTTATGATGTTATTCTCCTGGGCCCAAGATTGTAGTCGGTCCAGGAGTAGTCGACCTGCAATCTTGCCCATGGAGTCCAGAAGGGAGATTGGTCTGTAGCATGCGGGATCGTTGCGGTCGCCTTTCTTGAAGATGGGTAATAAAATTGAGGTTGACCAAGATTGAAAGAGACCAACTGAAGCTACTGCTGACATGACCCTTGTAATTATTTTTGACCAAGAGTCTACGTCGTAGAGAAACAGGTCCATTGGGACCCCGTCTGGACCAGGGGCCTTGCCAGTTTTTGAGGCCTTGATTGCTTTTATGACTTCGTCTAGGGAGAAACGTATATTGATAGGATAAATGTCGTTTCGCTCCTGACGGGCATCAATTGTTGGTTTATTTGGTACTGCATCAGACGAGGTTCCAAAGATTTTTGAGAAATGGGAGACCCAGTCATCCTCCGTTATTGCCACATCGAGGTGATCAGGGTCAGTACTGTTGGCCAAAAAAGGTGATGTTATAATTTCCCAAAATGTAGTAGTATCTTTCCTTTGGGCACTGTCGTGTAGACGTAGCCAAAGGTCTCGTTTAATCTGTTTTTTGCGGTCTTGCCGAGCAGAGTTGTAATTTTTCCTCAATTGAGAGATTTCGTAGGAATCTCTCATAGGCTTGCGCAAGGCTTCTTTTAGGGCTGTTAGTGCCTTTCGACAGGCAGTGTCGAACCACCTCGTGGTGGGGGACTTGATCTTGTTTTTTAGGTTGACAAATAGCTCGTCCCTTATTATTTCCTGAATATTTTGGAAGCATCTGACAATTGTTTCCGGTGGCGTCTCTGGAGACATGCATTCGGATAGCCAATGATGTGTTTTTCCGCAGATCCTCTGTGTCATCTCTTCAGGGTCGATCTTTGCCCATTTAATTGTGTACCCGTTCAGTTTGTTCATGGACACTATGTGTTGATCGAGAGAACTGAGCTTTGCGGGATGTGCTCCTGCTTGCTTCATGTGGATTGTCACGCTAAGCGGATAATGATCACTTATTGGGTTCGTCCCAATTTCGTAGTTCGTTAGTTGGCCTTTAAGTGGGTTTGAGGCTATTATATAGTCAATGGTTGTAGAACAGCCTCGCCCATGAAAAGTGGGCAGGTAGTCCTGCTGTGGGTCAACTAATTCGTTGACGAAGTCCAAATCTAGGGAGAAGAGGATTTCGTTAAGTTTGGTTCCGCATAATGAATGTGCAAAGTGGGGAATAGGATTACCGAGTTCGTTCTGAAGACCGCAATTTCCGTTTTTGTGCTTTATGCACAGAGAGGAATTAAAATCGCCGCCCCAAATAATGTAGGATGGCGAGGTTTTGCTGTCGTGTTGTATGGAGATTAAAAATGCAGCTATCTCGTCTAAGTTTGACCAACATTCCAGAGCGCCTGAGTTGTTGTAGTAGTTTATGAGTATAAATTTATTGCCTTCGACTGCTGTTGTCTGCGTGATTTCCATAATTTGAAAAGTGGATGACTCCTTTAATGGCTTCACTCTGAGGGGGAGGGTATTGGCAATGTAGGTCGTGAGCCCCCCTTTTGGTCTGCCCATATTTCCAGATACTGCTTGAGTGAAGATGGTTTTATATCCCGTAAGATGTACTGGGGTTGTGTAGAAAAATATAATTGGGGGGGCACTACCAACCAGAATATAAGATCCTTAAGTATTGCCCGGCGGTGTCGCCTCTTGAACCCACAAAGAAGTTAAACTATTGAAGAGGCAGGCGCTGGAGACTGGAAGGCAGGAAACAAGGTTTTTATTCTCTCCGGAGGAGAACACAACGAAACGGACAGAAGGTATCGTTCTGAGGTGCTCTAACTGCATCCCTGAGGCCTGGCCTCTTATACACACGTTTATCTGTTTATTGCATGTAACACATTCTCGTTGATACTTTGATGTACGGAAAGACATCCTCAGAATCCCCCCCTTCCCAGCCCGTTCCCACGCAAGGTTACAGTGGAAGTCCCCGCCCCGTTCACAACAGGTGATGATCATCGCGCAGCTGGATATTCCGCCGATTCACGGAGTGTGTGGGGTTCGATCGGATCTCGTGGGATGGGGGGGGCTTTGATCATCTCGGGGGTCCTTTGAGGAGGGAAGCTTTCTATTGTACGGGGAGGGGCAAGGGATTGGTATCGGCAGAGCTGGGTGCCGGCCTGGGAACGGGGAAGACAAACGGGCACACAGGAAAAAGGGGTTTGCATCAAAGGGCCGGAGATCATGAGAGGGAAGCAGGGAGGTGTCGCGCTGGGAACAGGATGAGGGCCTGGGGCAGAGCAGCGCCGAAGAGGGGTTTATGACTCAAGGCAGGTGCAAGCAGGGGGTTGCCAGCGAAGCCGGGAGAGAGAGGCGCGCTGGCTCTCGGCGAGAGCAGGGAAGCCATGGTGCCCAAAATGGCGGCTGTTTTACGCGCACAAAAGGTTTAAGGAGAGCAAGAGGGCGCCGATAATGTTGACGGTCTCAGTCCAACTTTCAACAGTCCCCCCTTTTCAACATATCTAGCCACCTTGCTTTACTCAATGTCAATTTTCATCAAATTCCTAACTTCGGTATCATACAATGCTCTCATATGTTCGCTTCCAATGTCCACAGTTTTGGGATAAATACAACTCGCACATAAAGAACACATAGGTGGCAAACATTGAATTCCTAAGCATAGGCCACATATTATAACTACGGGAATCAGGATGATGGTGAGCAGTCTCCAGCCCCAGCTTTTGACGGTGTCCCAGAACCAACCACCAAGCGACCATTCTTCTTGCTCTTGGTGAACTTCCGAAGAGAGTCTGTGAAGATGTTCGATGGCTTTGTACACTGAGGGTGAGTTGTCCGGTATGTATGTACAACAGCTGGACCCAATAATGCGGCATGCTCCTCCACGGTCCGCCAGAACCACGTCTAGAACGAGGCGGTTCTGCAGAGCCACCAAACGGACCGCTTGGAGCTCGGCAGTGTTGTTGGCAAAGATGCCCGCTGTGATGTTCATGGTTGTCTCGACTGCCTGGGTCAAATGTCGGATGGCACGGCTGTTTGCCATCGGGCCCCAGAGGGGGACGAGTCCTTTCATAGCATCGAGGAACTGCGCCCCTGTTGAGTCGGCTTGTTCAATGTCTTTAGCTCGTTTTTGCCGGTGGTGATTCGCTGGGGCTACATAAGTCGGGGGAAGGACGAAGGAGATGTAGCAAGTGCCCCCCCAGCCTTTGGGGAGCCAGGTGTAGGCCTTCGTGCCGCAGATGAAATACATGTTTGGGGATGACACAAAGGAAGGTGGATCCGTGGAGTCTAAAGTTCTGGTAAAGCGGCAAGCGCTGCGACCCACCAGCTGTGTCCCAAGTCCTTCTACACACATGTGGCCTGTGACGTTGATGACCGTCAGGGCCACAGTCAGAGTGGCAGCCGTTCGTTTCCGCAGATAGGAGAAGGTGGGTCTGGTTGGATTGTTGAACACCTGCATTTCGATTCGTTCTTTAGCCGGAATGTCCATTTGGTTCGAGTCGCTGGGGGTCAGCGGGCAGAAGTGTGTCTTTGTCTTGTTTCGCCCGGCCCCGTGAGAAGAATGTGCTGCAGTTCTGCTGGAGGTGGCATTGCCCGTATAGCTTTCTTGCAGGAGGATCAGCCAAGCAAGGCAGGAGCCGTGGACAGAGAAGGGTGAAGGGATGAATGGTATTGAATGTCCAGTGGCATGGGGTAGCAACCCACAGATCCAGCAGTTGGTGGTATTGGTGGCAAGATTGTGCTGGTGAAGTAGCTGCACGAAAGAGTTGTTCCAAAACTCCTTTCGTCTCTCTCTTAGTTGAGGAGAGAGCGAAATCAGATAATGTTCCTTCATGGTGGTAGGCTGAGCAGTGGTTAGGAATGTTTCGTGAGCAGGTGCATGTTCTTCCATAATCCAGAGCGTAGTCATGAGGAGAAAACAGAGGAGGATTACGATGAAGAGTGCAATTGTCTTTGAGCTATGGAGTCTGTCTATTCTCGGATTTCTGTAGTGGGTATTTCCTGCTGTCTCCGTCGGCTTCTTATTTGGCGCTTCCATCATCTTCTTATCTGGCGCTTCCATCATCTTCGTCTTCAAGGTGCTCGGTAGTGGGCAGGACCACAGACTTAGTTTTAGCTTCTCTCCAGGTAACCCTTGGTAGTTTGGGTCACCGTTCTGAGATCCCTTAACCTAGTCCGTGGCCTACTTAGCCGAAGCTCCCTCCTTTCGACGCAGGAAATACCCTTCTCGAGACGGCACAGTGGGGTCAGGATGTTTTGAAAGTTCAAGTGTCTCAGTATCAGGGTAGCAGTTCAACGATGGTCGGTCCTGGTTCAGGAGCTCTTCTTGGGTGTTGACGGTGTCTGTCGTGGCCAGGGTTGGAGAGACCTTTTTGCAGTGGTGAGCGTGCAGCCAGTGTTTCTTCCCCTCCACTCGAAGTGCGGTCCGAGTGGTGATCAGCACTTGCCAGGGGCCCGTCCACCGGGGTTCCAAACTCTTTGATCGCTGAAAATTTCGGATCAGCACGAAGTCCCCCGGCTGGATGGCGTGACCCGGACCCCTGGAAGCATCGGGGATGGCCTGCTGCACCTGCTGATGAAGGACAGACAAAGTTTCAGTCAATTTGTACAGATAATCAGACATTAGGACATCCGGAACGTCATGAATGGAAGTTGGTTTCGGGGCAGACCAGACGCTCATGGGTCGACCGAAAACAACTTCATAAGGGGTTAAGTGATGTCGGGTGGGGGTAGAGCGCATCGATAGCAATGCCAATGGGAGGGCGTCCGGCCATTTCAGGCCCGTCGTAGCCACTATTTTGGCCAGTTTAAGCTTTAGTGTGGCATTGTGTCGTTCGACAAGCCCAGCAGATTGAGGGTGGAAGACTGCGTGGAATTTCTGTTTGATACCCAGCCCATTTAAGATGAGCTGGATAACTTGGGCTACAAAGTGGGGGCCATTATCACTCCATAAAACACGACAGAGGCCATAACGGGGGAAAAACTCCTTTAACAGAACCTTTGCAGTGGCCATAGCGGTGTTGTCACGGGTTGGATATGCTTCCACCCACTTGCTAAATGCGCACACCACGACGAGTACATATTTCAGGCCTTGGCATCTGTCTAGCTGGATGTAGTCCATCTGCAGGACTTCAAATGGGTGGTTTGGGACCCCAAATCCCCCCCCGGGGTACTACAGTTCCTTTCCCGGGGTTGTGTTGCAGGCATATTAAGCATTGTTGGACCAGGCGTTTGGCGGAATCTGGGATCTTGTCATTGTGCCAAACCCTGGAGACAAGTTCGATCATGGGGGCTGATCCTATGTGGGCAGGGGAGTGTGCCATGGTTAATATGGGAATCAAGTACGAATCAGGTAGCAACCATCTGTTCGTGTCTTTTGTCCGCCAGCAGCCTTCATCGTCTTTCAATCCCACCCGTGCCCATTCAGTCAATTCGTGTTGTGTGCTAGTCGTTTGTATGTCTCTAATTGTGTCCTTGGCGTCAGTCCAGTTTTCTGCTTGTGACCTGGTCACGTACATATGTGTTGTCGTTCTATTTTCAGCTGTCGTTCGGGCGGTGATGTCGGCTAGTGCATTTCCCTGTCCAATAATGTCTGTTACTTTCTTGTGTGCCTGGCATTTGATAACGGCAAGTTTGTTGGGGAGGAGGACAGCTTCGATTAAGGCGGAGACTAAATCCCCGTGCAAAATGGGTGTGCCGTGTGAGGTCAAGTATCCTCTCTCCCTCCAGAGGAGCCCAAAATGGTGAACCACCCCGAAGGCATACTGGCTGTCGGTGTAAATGTTCGCTGTGGCTCCTGTTGCCAGGATGCAGGCTCGCGTCAAAGCGATCAGTTCCGCTGCCTGGGCAGATCGCTGGGTGATGCTGGCTGTTTCTACTACAGTTCGAGCCGTGGTGACTGCATAGGCAGCGGAAGTGGTACCATCGGGGAGTTTGATGCAAGAACCGTCCACCCACAGCTCCCCGTCGGGGTCAGGGAAAGCCGTGTCTCTGAGATCGACCCTACTCCTAGTCTGTTCGTCCGTAAGAGTCACGCAGTCATGTACGGGGTGCACATTGGGATCGTTCTCTGGCAAGGGTAACAGAGTTGCTGGGTTTAATGTGGTGCATCTTTTCAGGGTGATATGGGGGGCAAGCAAGGTCAGTTCGTATCCAGTCAGTCGTGCACTCGTCAGATGTTGCGTCTTGGTTTGGTTCAGGAGGGTGTCGACTGCATGGGGTACCAGTACCGTGAGGGAATTCGAGAGTACAATCCCCTCACTCTGTCGGATAGAGACTGCAGCAGCAGCTACAGCTCGAAGGCAGGCAGGCAAGGCTCTGGCGACAGGGTCAAGAGTGGCAGAGAAGTAAGCGCACGGTCGTTGCTTAGGGCCGATGGCCTGGGTCAGGACAGATAAAGCGCACCCCTCCCTTTCGTGAGTGTAAAGGGAGAAGGGCTTTCTGTAATCAGGGGTACCCAGGACAGGGGCTGAGCAAAGAGCATCTCGCAGTTCTGTGAAGGAAGTTTGACACTCAGGAGTCCAAGGGAGTGGGAAAGGGACGTCTTTGTTTAGCAGAGAAAGCAGCGGTTTTACAACGAGGCTGAAGTTTGGTAACCATTGTCGGCAGAAGGAGGTGAGGCCTAATAGGGAGCGAACCTGCTTCTGGGTTTTAGGGACAGGGGTATCTAGAATGGTTTGGATTCGATCAGGGGTGAGTTTTCTTCCATCTTTGGACAAAAGGTGGCCTAGGTAAGTGACCTGGGGTAGGCAGAATTGCAACTTCTTCTTGGAGACCTTGTGGCCATTTTCCGCAAGGAAGTGCAAGAGTTGAATGGTGGCGGTAACCGCTAGAGGGGTGGTGTCGGCTGCCAAAAGGATGTCATCGACATATTGTACCAACACCACCCCGTCGGGTAACTGGACTTGGTCTAGTTGTCTTTTGAGGGCCTGGCTGTAGATGCTAGGGCTTTCCGTGTAGCCTTGAGGAGCTCGGCAAAACCTATATGAGCGGGCTTTTAGAGTAAAGCCGAAGAGATATCGGCTGTCCGGGTGGATGGGGATGGAGAAGAATGCGTTCTTGAGGTCGATGACGGAAAAGGTGGTGGCAGTGGATGGAATCAAGGTCAGGATGGTGGTGATGTCTGAGACCACAGGGTACTGGGGTACCACCACTTTGTTGATCTCTCGGAGGTCGATGATGAAACGGTATGCTTTCTCATCTCCCTCTCCCTGCTTCTTGATAATGGGCAAGATAGGGCTGTTGCAAACGTTGCTAACCACTTCCTCTACCACTCCTGCGTCTATCAGTGACTGGATAATCATTACCAATGCCTTCTCGCCCTCTGGCGATATCCGGTATTGTGGGAGTTTTGGGAGTGTTGCGTCTGGTCGGACAGTAATGTGCACTGGGTCAATTAACATACGCCCTACGTCCGAATCCGCTTTGGCCCACAGATACGGAGGTAGAGTGTCAAGCAGGGACGCGTCAACGTCGGTGATGGAAAACATGTGTCGGGGGGAACAATGTCTAAGCAGAACGGGGTTGTCGTAAAGAAACACTCGAACTCCATCTTGAGAACACCTAATCGTCGCTCGGAAGTGTTTCAGTAAGTCAAGTCCCATAATGGCGTCAGGGCTATTGGAGGAAAGCAAGAACGTGGTGTCGGTGGTGTTGTTTTCTACGTCAAAGAGAATCGGGGCAGACAAAGGGTTGGTGGAGGGCGTTCCATCGAAACCTGTCGATGTTATGAGTGAGCCAGACAAGGGTGCCCTTGGAATCAGTCGTTTAGATAACGCACTACGTGTTGCGCCAGTGTCTACCAGAAATGGAGACTTGGTACCCAGGACCTTAGCAGTGACATAAGGGCCCTGCTGGTCAACATAGAGCTCGACTGGATCCCTCCCTCGCCCTCGGCTGTCCTATGCGAAGGTGTGAGTGTCGTCATAGTCAGATTGTTGATATTGGTTCTGCCTGGGTCGATCGAACGTATTTGGTCTGCTTGATCTGTCATTAGTCGCGTCATTTGGGGGCCCTCGGTGTTGTCCCCTAGGTCTCGGTCCGTTTGCTACATCCCTGGGGTCTTTGTTTCTGATCATTTCCAGAAGAACTGGGCACTGGGATTTCCAATGGCCAGTCCCTTTGCAGAAAGCGCACTGGTCTTCTCTAAGGTCTGTGCGTCCACTGTAGGAAGTCAGAGTGCGGTCCTGGGGAAATGTAGTCTTAGGGACGTTTGTCTGGTAGTTTCCCCGGTATTGGTCCCGTCCTATAGTCACCCCTTGCAGTTTGGCAATCATCACCCTCTCTTTTAAGTCCTTCTTCTTTTTCTCTGTCGCCCTATCGGTTTCATTTTTCTGATGCTCATAATATTGGGCCATTTGGAGAATCGCTGTAGGTTTGGAGGCTGCCCAACTACTCTCGCTGGCCTGTAGTTTCTGGGAGATTTCCGATGATAGGCCCTTAACATAATTCTGGACAAACAGATGGTGTCCGGTTGCAGTGGTCATGTCCTGGCCGCTGTAATCGGAGAACACCGTTTCAAACCGGGAGAAGTATTCCGATACATCCTCCTGGGGTTTTTGGCGACAGGCTGTTACTATCGACCAATCCACTTTCTTTTCTGGGATTAGGGTTTTTAATTTCTCTACGATTTTATCTGGGAGGTCTAGAATGGATTTCAACGGCTTTTGTCCTGGTCCCCGTTGTTTGTCCAGGTCATCGAGTTGTGACCAGGTATGTCCAAACAGCTCAAGGTGGTCGACTTTCCGGATTTGCTTCCACACATCAGCTGGTAGACATAACCCGAAGAACAAGTCGATGTCAGCCAGGGTCATGATCGTTGAACCCAGGGCTGTACCCAATTCAGTATAGAAGGCAGTGGGGTTTTTACGTAGGTCGGGTAGAGATTTCCGGAATGTCAGTATCTCTTGCCGGTCCCATGGCTGGTAGACCCAGTTGTACACTACCCTTCCCTTCGCATCTTGGTTGTTTGCATCATCGTGAGTCCCTGTACCCCTAGGAGGAACCCAGTAAGGGGCAGCCTCACGTATTGGCATCATGGTGTTAGATTGCTCGGTTGGTGGTTCGGTCACTACAGAGGCTGCGGATTTTGCTCCCGGCTTTCGTTCAGTGAGGTGGCGGAAAACCTCAAGCGTACGCGTAAGGAGGTCCGACACATCACACTCGCCCTCATCCCCGATATCGACCTTCCGGTACAGAGTCCTTAGGCTCTCGGGACCTTTGTCTCGATATCGGTCCTCGTATGCATTCAAGACATGATAACACAGTCGTACGGTAAAATGTCGTCTGTGACTCCCTGTATACGAGCTGAACATATCTGTGATGTACTCTTTATCATCCTTCCTTTCTACCAGTGTCCTTGCTATTTTGTCGATCCCCGCTCGCTCATCTTTGTCTAGTCTGTTTGTTCTTGCAGGGCCAGCCCCTCGAGTCTCATGGTCGTCTAACGTTGTTGTTGATGCGGGTTTTAATACAAGGGGTTCGGCTGGCACAGAGGCCATTGGGGCCGACGCTGTGGCGGTACCTTCGTTTGTACCTGGGGGTGGCGCGTGCTGCGCCACGGGTTGAGAAGGGGCATATGGAGGGGGCATGTAGATGATAGGAGGACCTAACAGCAGGTCCTCATTGGCTTGTCGTTTCGAGGGTAAATCAGGGTAGAGCATGGAGGGGGTTCTAACCGGACACTGGCTTGGCGTTTCCATTTCTAGTTTCTGTTTAGCTTTCTCTCTTTCTTTTATCTCCTTTTTTAGTCTCTGAGCAGCTAGGTGGGCTGCTTTTTGCAGCTCTTTTTCCAACCTACTCTCAGTTTTCTTTTTACGTTGTTCAGTTTCTTTTCGCCACATGCCGAAGCTGTCAAGCATAGTAGGTGTTGTCTTGTTTTTACCCAGGGCAGTTTCTAGCGTTTTTATTTTATCATCATCGAAGGATCCTATCAGGGGCCATTGACTTTCTTGACCCTTTTTTGTATATTTATGCCATAGTTTACTATAGGCTATAGCGGTCAATCCATGCTTCATGAACATGTCCTTATTAGGGGTGCCTTCCAGTGGGGCTGGATGGTCCATCTCTAATAGGCGGTCCGGGCTAAACAGGCTACTAATCAGTGGGGAGAAGACAGACATGACGGCTCGTAACGAGGGACTAAAAAGTCAGCACTGCCTATCTTATCACTAGGTGCAAAGACTGGACAGAATATTTCTATTCTACGTTGTTTGCAGGCAGTGAATACCTCATGGATCAAGATAACAAAAGACCAATAAATAACAATGGGGAGAATGAGTAGGTCCGCAAAGATCTGCGTTACCTACCCTTTTCACTATCTGCAAAAAGGGTGGTCTCTTCCCTGTTTGCAGACAGGGAATCTCCAGGAAACAATAGTTTGCGAACAACAGTTCAGTTTCAAGTGATTATTGAGTGGGGGAGAAAAAAATAAGCACGGCTTCTGCCCTACCTATCCTCCACTGCTTGCAAAGAGAGAGCCCGTTGTTTCTCCGTTTGCAGACAGTGAATCCCTCATAGATCAAAATAACAAAAAGACCAATAAATAACAATGGGGAGAATGAGTAGGTCCGCAAAGATCTGCGTTACCTACCCTTTTCACTATCTGCAAAAAGGGTGGTCTCTTCCCTGTTTGCAGACAGGGAATCTCCAGGAAACAATAGTTTTAGGAACAACAGTTCAGTTTCAAGTGATTATTGAGTGGGGGAGAAAAATAAGCACGGCTGCCGCCCTACCTATCCTCCACTGCTTGCAAAGAGAGAGCCTGTTGTTTCTCCGTTTGCAGACAGTGAATCTCCAAATAAATAAAAAGAGCAATACTAGTATTTTTTTAACAAACAAGCAATCAAGCAATTTTTTCGCAACTTGTCGTGGTGACACGACCTTACCCGGACCGCATGGACAGTTTCCTGTCTTCCGAATCCAGCGCCCGATCGTCCTCTCTTCTTCGTTATCCTCGCGGCACTCCTGATGGTTCCCAGTCAGGACCGTAGATCACTCGAGAGAGGTCTGTTCGGAACCAGTGAAGTTCGGATGATCGGCTGTCAGACGAGGGTCTATCGGACAGACGCGTTCCCGATCGTTGCAGTCGTTCACTTTGTCGTCAGGACCTCTCCCACTGGATCCATGGGTCGCTGATGGGCCCCACGCTTGGGACGCCAATTGTAGAAAAATATAATTGGGGGGGCACTACCAACCAGAATATAAGATCCTTAAGTATTGCCCGGCGGTGTCGCCTCTTGAACCCACAAAGAAGTTAAACTATTGAAGAGGCAGGCGCTGGAGACTGGAAGGCAGGAAACAAGGTTTTTATTCTCTCCGGAGGAGAACACAACGAAACGGACAGAAGGTATCGTTCTGAGGTGCTCTAACTGCATCCCTGAGGCCTGGCCTCTTATACACACGTTTATCTGTTTATTGCATGTAACACATTCTCGTTGATACTTTGATGTACGGAAAGACATCCTCAGAATCCCCCCCTTCCCAGCCCGTTCCCACGCAAGGTTACAGTGGAAGTCCCCGCCCCGTTCACAACAGGTGATGATCATCGCGCAGCTGGATATTCCGCCGATTCACGGAGTGTGTGGGGTTCGATCGGATCTCGTGGGATGGGGGGGGCTTTGATCATCTCGGGGGTCCTTTGAGGAGGGAAGCTTTCTATTGTACGGGGAGGGGCAAGGGATTGGTATCGGCAGAGCTGGGTGCCGGCCTGGGAACGGGGAAGACAAACGGGCACACAGGAAAAAGGGGTTTGCATCAAAGGGCCGGAGATCATGAGAGGGAAGCAGGGAGGTGTCGCGCTGGGAACAGGATGAGGGCCTGGGGCAGAGCAGCGCCGAAGAGGGGTTTATGACTCAAGGCAGGTGCAAGCAGGGGGTTGCCAGCGAAGCCAGGAGGGAGAGAGAGGCGCGCTGGCTCTCGGCGAGAGCAGGGAAGCCATGGTGCCCAAAATGGCGGCTGTTTTACGCGCACAAAAGGTTTAAGGAGAGCAAGAGGGCGCCGATAATGTTGACGGTCTCAGTCCAACTTTCAACAGTTGTGCACCAGGTTTCTTGTAAACAGAGAATCTGATGTTGCTTTACTGTATCGAGCCACGAAGTCGCTGTTATTTTTGAGTTCAAGCCTGCGACGTTCCAATATACAATAGAGAAGCCCAGATTTGCTATGACCGTTGAGACGTGTGATGGAGTTGTCAGGGTATTAGCGGACTGGGTTACTAGTATTTGTTGTGACTTGGCCTGGCGAGGTTCGACTGGAACCTTAGAAGCTACAGTTGACTGATGAAACAAGCCAGAGGTGGTTTCACCTTCTGATGGGAAGTGTTGGACCTGGGCCTCTTGGCAGGGTCATCCCTAAACTTTTTGCCTTCCTCCAATACTCTCTCTGACCTGTTTTTGTTGGTTTAATGACTCTGGGCACTTTGCCACTGCTGACCAGTGCTAAAGTGCATATGCTCTCCCTGTTGTAAAGTGTACATGTGATTGATGTCCATGATTGGTTCATTGGATTTACTGTTAGTCCCTAGTAAAGTGCACCAGGAGTGCCAGGGCTTGTGAATGCCAATACTGCTAGTGGGCCTGCAGCGCTGGTTGCGCCACCCACAGAAGCAGCCTTAAAATGTGTCTAGGGTCTGCCATTGCAGAACCTGCGTGCAGTCTGGTACTGTCATGCTAGCTGGGCAAGTGCACACACTTGCCAGCCCCTGAACCTTCCCTTAACTTCATATTAGTCACCCCTATGGTAGGCCTGAGGGCAGGGTGCATTGTAGTGTAAGGTAGAACATGCCCTGATGTGTGTGGCATGTTCTAATAGTGAATTACTACCAAAGTCGTTTTTCACTATTGTAAGGCTACCTGTTCCCTTCTAGGCCAGATGGGCTGCTGGAATTATTACACTCTATAATCCCAGTAGGCTCAGGGAACATGGTAGAAATTCATGTTTAGTATGCCTGAACTCAGAATAATAAAATACTTCTTTTAGTAAAGTTTATTTTAATATCCTGTGTTTGCAAATGCTACTTTTAGAAAGTTAGCATTTGCTTGCCTAACCATTTCAGCCCGCCTCTGCTTGGATGTGGATCTGACTGTCTGGTGTGTGTGAGTGACAGGGCTGGGAGTTGACAGGTAGTGAATAGCCAGATGACACCTTAGTGGGTGGTGGGAGTTTCCCCTGAATGATGCATCAGGCTGTGCTCTGCCTCCACAATGCTGGCTCCGCCCTCCTGGGGAGCGACTGATGACTCAGCCTGCACCTGGCCCAGGAAGGACCGAAGCTTGTCAACAAAGTGCTCAGGCCACTCCTGCCCTCACAATGCCGGCTCCGCCCCCCTGGGGAGCGGCTGATGTGCCTGCACTCACACTGAATACAGAAGCCAGAAGTACCCACAACAAGTACTCAGAGACTGGAGCAGTTATGCAGAGGCCCCCCTGGCTTGCTAGAACAAAAGAAACTGGGTATAAAAGAAGGAGCCCTGCTCCTTGTAAATTAGATCCAGTTTGCGCAAAGAAGAAGCTCTGCCTGAAGAGAAGGACCCTGGAAGCTGCATGGAGAAGTACTGACTCTGACCCCAAGAGACTGGCCTGTGGTGGGTGCCTTGCTGCTGAAGGAGAGCAGGAGAAGAAAGACGGAAAGACTTTGCTTTTATTCAACTTGTGCCAAACTCTGCTGAAAGATCTCCAAGGGCTTGCTGCTGAACTTGCCCCCTGACCAGCGCCCCAGGAACAGTGGGCGCTACCCCCGTCTGGAAGAGGAACAGCTGCTGTGTATTGTCGACTCTGCATCACCGCCCTAAAGGACCTGTGCTAACCCCTGTCCTGCCAAGCACCGTAATTTCCTGCCGTCGCAGCTCGCACCGCAAAGGTCAGCCTGTCTGACCCCAGCCCCGTGACTGCCTCCCCGACCGGAAGAGACAACGCAAAGCAGAGGACCTGTCCGGTCCGATCACCACCTTCTGCTGCCCCCGCGCTGTGGAAAGTGAAGAGGAGACGGACTTCAGTACGTGTGCCCATCGGGAGGAAAGAGCCCTGCAGAGACCCTCGCAATCCGCTGCACCCCTCTCCAGGCGAACCCAAGACGCAGCCCCTGCCTGTAAGCCTGTGTCCCCTGAACACCGCCAACCTCGAGGTTAGTGCTCCTGTGGTCTCCGTGCCACGTCACCCTCCTGGAAGGCACCACAACAGGGACGTCTGCCTGGCATCGGCCGCACCGAAGCTGAAAAGGACACGAAGGTATTGTGTGCTAAGCAAGCAGCATATTAGCCCGCGCTGTGTGCTCCCAATTGTATGCCCTGCCTTGCTCTGCCCCCCCAGGAGAGGCCGCACCGCACTGTGAAGGGTGCCTTGCCTCCCGGAGATCCTCCGCTGTCAGAAGGGACCCCTCTGCACTGACAAGTCCTGAAAGAAAGCATTCCTGAAGGTGCCTTGGCCCCAGAGGCTCCTCTCACCCCTCCCTGCTCCTCACTGCAGCTGAGAGCCCCCACCTCTGGAAAAGGTCCGGGGCTCCTCTCATCGCCTGCTTGCTGCTCTGCTCCGCAGCTCAGCCCCCACCTCTGGAAAAGGCCCAGGGTTTTTCAAGCCCCTCTCTGGTGTCCATTCCAAGCCTACCGCGAGATGCGTGAGAGTTGGTAGGGGCCGAGTCAGTTTCACCCTTAAAGGCAGGAGAGGCGCTGCAAGGCGCTCCGAAGGCCGAGGAGGGTCCCAAAGCCCCAGAACAGAGAGAGGCTTTCTCTTTGAAAGGAAAGAACACTGAGAGAACTGTGAAATTAGGAGATTTATAACAAAAGCGCCTTAACAGAGAAATCTCCATTTTTGAACTACAAGGAAGTGAGAAAACATTCAGAAGTGCATATAAAGACTTGTACATTACTAAAAAGAACTGTGGCAACATAAATAAGAGTAACTGGAACCTCGCAATCCTTTAAAGTAACAAACTGTATTTACAAGCCTGATTTTAAAAATATATAAAGAGAATATATTTTTTACTACAAAACAGTTTGGTGTCATTGTGTGGTGGGTTGGTTGTGGTGGTATGATATTGCAAATGTTTAACCCTATGTGCCCCAGAGATTAGCCTAGACTGCTTGCGCCACACTACCTAGAGGGTAAGCAGAGGTTGTTCTTAGAGGTAACCCTCAGCCCTGACGAGGAAGAGAGAGGCCCTGTTTGTCGCCAGTGCTGCACTGCGCCAACCAGAGACTCCCCCTTCCTACATTGGACGCAGCGGTGAGGATAGCGAATTTACATTTGCAGTGTTCATGCCTTAACTATTGACCATTGCACAGTGATGACAGTCCAGTAACTAAGCCACAGACTTTGTTTTTTTTTGGATTTATGATTTGCGAGAAGAGATCTCCATGTGTTTTTGAAGTCATGCCTGTGTCAGTGAAAATGGAAAAGGCAGCATCCATTTCTTCTATTGACTGTGATTGGGAGAAACTAGAAAACTACACTGGGAAACAGCTCAGGAGCTTCTGCAAAAATTTGAACATTTCCATGACCGGACTCTCCAGAAGGGAGCAGTTCCAAAAGGCGCTGAGGGCCTGGGTCAAGGCAAGGAATGCCCCTGGAAAGGATTTTGAATTTGAGGATGCAGAACAGCAGCTGGAGGGACCCCTGACTCCAGAGTGTAGGGGTGCAACCTCCCCATTGGGTAGCAGTGTTTCTGGCCGAGGTCTGTCGCCAGAGGAGCTGGCGGACAGACAGGCAACCCGAGATCATGAATTGAAGTTGGCAGAGCTGGAAATAAATGGGCAACTGGAGCTAGAATCTAGGAGGTTAGCCCTGGAAGTAATGAAAATGGAGCTTGCGCATGACTTAAGAATGAGGAAACTTGACTTGGAGCTCGAGGCGCTTGAGGCCAGGAGGGCTTCAGCCCAGCAACAAGAAATGTGTGTAGCTCAGAGATTGAGCTTTGCTGAGTTGGAGGTGGAGTCCAGCTCAGATGGTGGCAGCAACATTCAGGTATCTAGTGCAGACAGCATAGCGCGCGCACCTAGAGATATGGCACCTGACTTGGAGGGGGTTAACATACACCAGGAGGTTCAAGGGCATGAGGTAGCTCCAGTAGTGCGCAGCGTCCCTGAAGGGAATAGGGTAGCTGGCGTAGGAGTTCATGGTCCTAGTGGTGGGAGGGATTCCCCCATGGTTGAGGTCCTGGTGGGTGAGTGTAAGGACCGCCCAGAAGAGTGTGGGTTGTGTGACAGAGACAGTTCGCTACTGTCTGGCCAGTCTCAGAAGAATGGTGTGGAGTATGTGTGTGAGGCGCTGGATGGTGAGGTGAAGGATAATTTGGTTAACCCTACTAGGGGGCTGTGTAATCCAATTGTGGGAGAGCATACTTTAAGTCCCAGTTTTCCAGAGCTATGCCAACACCTGTTTGAGAGTGAGTTCTCTGGCCCCAGGGAGCTCACATTGGAGGCAGACCTTGTGGTGGATTCCCGAGGGTCTGGAGAGGCATTGGGGTGTGATCCTGTGGGGAGTGTCTCAGGTATCTTCCAGCCCAGAGTGGTGGAAGTGGCGCAGAGTAGCCCAGCTAGGTCCTGTAGTAGTGAGATGGGTGTAGGGCCTCACGTCCTGTCCTTAAGGGGAAGGAGTGAGAATGGGTTTTGTCCCGGTAGTGCCCAACCTCAGTCTCAGAGCCTGGATGGTTCTTTAAGGGAACACCAGGTGGGGAGCCTAGGCTGTCCGGATGAGTCACCCGCTGAGGGGGATCCCCCAGTGGCTAGAGAACGTGGAGGCTCTGTAAACAGGGCTCCAGTAGTTCTGGTGACTGGCAGTACCACTCCAGTTGGGAGGGTGCAGAAGTCCAGAAAGAGGGGCGAGAGGGAGAAAGAGTCCCCAGTGGAAGAACCAGTGGGTCAGGGGCCAGCCAGCAGGGCTGCGTCCCCAGTGAATGACCAGGGGGACACCACTTCTGTCCTGGGGGATCTTCCCGCACTGTCAGAGGGACAGGGGTTGGGAGATCCGCGCCGGGCAGGCTGTTGCACGACACATGAGCTATGTGCCACCCTCAGGGGGGGCAGGCGTGCTCCCCGGAAAGTCCTGGTGCGCCAGGCAAGTGTTCAACTGCAGGGTTGGGTCCCTGAGTTGAGAAGCCAGGGTCAGGTGTTGTCTGACCTGGAGGGCAGGGCCACTGTAATCAGTGTCCTGGCCCATGTCACTTCTAGGGGTACCACTCCAGTTGGGAGTGGGCAGTACTGTGGAAGGGGGTGCAGAGGGAGGGAGTCCTCGCCTCTGACCCCGGTGCAGTTTGAGGGTTTAGACCCTAGGTTTAAGGGCCAGGTGCAGGGTGTCCCCCCTGACCTGGTGCCCCAGTTGCAGGATAGCACCCCTGAACTGGTGGGCGAATTGTGCAGGTCACCTGCCACAGGTGCCCTGACAATTCTGGAAGGGGGTACCACTCCAGGTGGGAGGGTACAGAGCCCCCAGGAGGAGGACCGGGTGTGGGAGAGGCCACCCCAGTCTTTAGTACAGCCGTCAGGTACAGACCTGAGGCTGGTGGGTCAGTGCCAGGATGGCATACCTGACCTGACAGGAGGGAGAGTGGACCAAGGGTGCCAAGCACCTGGGGCTAATGCCCCCCACTCTTTAAGGCCACAGAGGTTTGAGAGCCCTGAGAGGCGTAAGGCTTGGGTCTCATTCCTGACTACTGTCAGTGGCCACTGTGACATTTTTCTGTCTGCCTGTTGGGACACACCTGTGAGCGAATTAAGGTTCAAGGCTGCACAGGTGGTGTCCACAGGTGTAGAGAAGGGTTTCCCATGGATTGGCTTGGTGGACCCTGAGAGTATGAACAGAGGATTTGAAGGAGGTGCAGATTGGCGTAGAACTGGAATGTGCCCCTGCTGTTGCGGGCCAGGTCCAGGTTCTATCGCCCAAAGCAGGGAAGCCCATCACAGTGGTGATTGGTCTACCCTGCGTTTTGGCTGGAAGGGGGTTGTGTTGGACCTGGGCCTCTTGGCAGGGTCATCCCTAAACTTTTTGCCTTCCTCCAATACTCTCTCTGACCTGTTTTTGTTGGTTTAATGACTCTGGGCACTTTGCCACTGCTGACCAGTGCTAAAGTGCATATGCTCTCCCTGTTGTAAAGTGTACATGTGATTGATGTCCATGATTGGTTCATTGGATTTACTGTTAGTCCCTAGTAAAGTGCACCAGGAGTGCCAGGGCTTGTGAATGCCAATACTGCTAGTGGGCCTGCAGCGCTGGTTGCGCCACCCACAGAAGCAGCCTTAAAATGTGTCTAGGGTCTGCCATTGCAGAACCTGCGTGCAGTCTGGTACTGTCATGCTAGCTGGGCAAGTGCACACACTTGCCAGCCCCTGAACCTTCCCTTAACTTCATATTAGTCACCCCTATGGTAGGCCTGAGGGCAGGGTGCATTGTAGTGTAAGGTAGAACATGCCCTGATGTGTGTGGCATGTTCTAATAGTGAATTACTACCAAAGTCGTTTTTCACTATTGTAAGGCTACCTGTTCCCTTCTAGGCCAGATGGGCTGCTGGAATTATTACACTCTATAATCCCAGTAGGCTCAGGGAACATGGTAGAAATTCATGTTTAGTATGCCTGAACTCAGAATAATAAAATACTTCTTTTAGTAAAGTTTATTTTAATATCCTGTGTTTGCAAATGCTACTTTTAGAAAGTTAGCATTTGCTTGCCTAACCATTTCAGCCCGCCTCTGCTTGGATGTGGATCTGACTGTCTGGTGTGTGTGAGTGACAGGGCTGGGAGTTGACAGGTAGTGAATAGCCAGATGACACCTTAGTGGGTGGTGGGAGTTTCCCCTGAATGATGCATCAGGCTGTGCTCTGCCTCCACAATGCTGGCTCCGCCCTCCTGGGGAGCGACTGATGACTCAGCCTGCACCTGGCCCAGGAAGGACCGAAGCTTGTCAACAAAGTGCTCAGGCCACTCCTGCCCTCACAATGCCGGCTCCGCCCCCCTGGGGAGCGGCTGATGTGCCTGCACTCACACTGAATACAGAAGCCAGAAGTACCCACAACAAGTACTCAGAGACTGGAGCAGTTATGCAGAGGCCCCCCTGGCTTGCTAGAACAAAAGAAACTGGGTATAAAAGAAGGAGCCCTGCTCCTTGTAAATTAGATCCAGTTTGCGCAAAGAAGAAGCTCTGCCTGAAGAGAAGGACCCTGGAAGCTGCATGGAGAAGTACTGACTCTGACCCCAAGAGACTGGCCTGTGGTGGGTGCCTTGCTGCTGAAGGAGAGCAGGAGAAGAAAGACGGAAAGACTTTGCTTTTATTCAACTTGTGCCAAACTCTGCTGAAAGATCTCCAAGGGCTTGCTGCTGAACTTGCCCCCTGACCAGCGCCCCAGGAACAGTGGGCGCTACCCCCGTCTGGAAGAGGAACAGCTGCTGTGTATTGTCGACTCTGCATCACCGCCCTAAAGGACCTGTGCTAACCCCTGTCCTGCCAAGCACCGTAATTTCCTGCCGTCGCAGCTCGCACCGCAAAGGTCAGCCTGTCTGACCCCAGCCCCGTGACTGCCTCCCCGACCGGAAGAGACAACGCAAAGCAGAGGACCTGTCCGGTCCGATCACCACCTTCTGCTGCCCCCGCGCTGTGGAAAGTGAAGAGGAGACGGACTTCAGTACGTGTGCCCATCGGGAGGAAAGAGCCCTGCAGAGACCCTCGCAATCCGCTGCACCCCTCTCCAGGCGAACCCAAGACGCAGCCCCTGCCTGTAAGCCTGTGTCCCCTGAACACCGCCAACCTCGAGGTTAGTGCTCCTGTGGTCTCCGTGCCACGTCACCCTCCTGGAAGGCACCACAACAGGGACGTCTGCCTGGCATCGGCCGCACCGAAGCTGAAAAGGACACGAAGGTATTGTGTGCTAAGCAAGCAGCATATTAGCCCGCGCTGTGTGCTCCCAATTGTATGCCCTGCCTTGCTCTGCCCCCCCAGGAGAGGCCGCACCGCACTGTGAAGGGTGCCTTGCCTCCCGGAGATCCTCCGCTGTCAGAAGGGACCCCTCTGCACTGACAAGTCCTGAAAGAAAGCATTCCTGAAGGTGCCTTGGCCCCAGAGGCTCCTCTCACCCCTCCCTGCTCCTCACTGCAGCTGAGAGCCCCCACCTCTGGAAAAGGTCCGGGGCTCCTCTCATCGCCTGCTTGCTGCTCTGCTCCGCAGCTCAGCCCCCACCTCTGGAAAAGGCCCAGGGTTTTTCAAGCCCCTCTCTGGTGTCCATTCCAAGCCTACCGCGAGATGCGTGAGAGTTGGTAGGGGCCGAGTCAGTTTCACCCTTAAAGGCAGGAGAGGCGCTGCAAGGCGCTCCGAAGGCCGAGGAGGGTCCCAAAGCCCCAGAACAGAGAGAGGCTTTCTCTTTGAAAGGAAAGAACACTGAGAGAACTGTGAAATTAGGAGATTTATAACAAAAGCGCCTTAACAGAGAAATCTCCATTTTTGAACTACAAGGAAGTGAGAAAACATTCAGAAGTGCATATAAAGACTTGTACATTACTAAAAAGAACTGTGGCAACATAAATAAGAGTAACTGGAACCTCGCAATCCTTTAAAGTAACAAACTGTATTTACAAGCCTGATTTTAAAAATATATAAAGAGAATATATTTTTTACTACAAAACAGTTTGGTGTCATTGTGTGGTGGGTTGGTTGTGGTGGTATGATATTGCAAATGTTTAACCCTATGTGCCCCAGAGATTAGCCTAGACTGCTTGCGCCACACTACCTAGAGGGTAAGCAGAGGTTGTTCTTAGAGGTAACCCTCAGCCCTGACGAGGAAGAGAGAGGCCCTGTTTGTCGCCAGTGCTGCACTGCGCCAACCAGAGACTCCCCCTTCCTACAGGAAGGCTGTATAGATGGCTTTTGTCGGGATATTTTTGTTGGGAGTTAGCATTTTCTGGAATGGGTTGTTATTGTAATCCGAAGGGGACTCTAGAGGTGTTAGATATTGCACTAAGTCTTCTGGTTGGGATGTGATGGTGAGTTTTGCATATCTAGGTTCCTCCCTGAGTGGTCAATCAACCATCTCTAGACAGTCAAAGCGATTTTGCATTGGGAAGCCCTGCCAGCCTTCATAGGTTTGACAGGGTCTTTCTTGCCAGTATTGCCTCGGCCGGTCTCTTGGCCCATTTCTGCTTCCGTGTTCGTAAGTGTACTCCATCTGTTCCCATGGCTCTTGAGTCCATGGATCTTTAGGGGTCTGGTGCCAGGACCAAGGCGGGGTGTTGCGATGCTGTCTCGCTGGGGGGTAGAAGAATGAAAGATGACGGGCGTCGATCCCCCCCCCTGAAACAGTGACTTCAATACAGCCTTCCCAATTGCCTGTGTTAGGGGAGGTGGGTCATTCATTTTTGGTGAGGGGTCTTGTGGAGGGGGGGATCAGTCTATCTCACTTATTGCTAATGTTATACGGAAGCTTCTAGAACCCATTCTTGAGCGACTCAATTGTATTGACACCAGATTGCAAGCAATTGAAAATGGCACGGGGGCATTGAATGAACAACTAAGAACCCTGGGTAATAGCTCTGGTGTAACAACAACGAATGTGGGGAGTTCTCCTCAATCTAACCTAGCTACTATCCCAGTTACAGGACTTACTACATCACCTATGACAATAGCTGCACCCATAGTTAGTCCTCCCACCTCTGTCCCTGTTCCCCTTCCGAGGCAAGTCCCCCCGGTGCCCCCAGTGCGGAAATCAAAGTTACCCTTGACAACAATCCCACTAAGGCAAGAAAAAATGCAAACTAAGATCGGCGACCGCCCCGCCCAGAATGCCCCCTCTTTAGATCGTTCACACATAGTTAATCTCCCTCCAGAGGCAGGAGCCCATACAGTAATCCTGGCTGGAGTACCGGAACTCTCCACCTCTGTACCAGAACCCTTTGATTCCTTAAGAAACAAGGTGATAAGCTGGTTAAACATCCACAGACCTTTGCCGCAAAACTTAAGAGGGGAAGTACTAATGGTCAGGCGGGTTTCTTGGGTTGGGCATACAAGAAAGGAGATTAATGGTGATTGTATTCTGGTAGCTTTCAGGGGTTCTCAGATTGCTCCGCCTATTACTAACTGGCTGGGCAATTCGGGAAATACCACGATCCAATTTCTAGCACTGTCCTTCTTTTATCCGCCTAGAAATTATAATCTGTATCCTAGGGTCATTGATGGTTGGACTAGGGTGGGTTTTGCCATTGATGGTACTTGGTATAGGCCCACTCGGCACGAAACGCCAATGCAGAGTAACTATTTCCACCCCAATAGGTACAGTTGTCTCGAAGAGGTGGATTGACTGCATCTAGATGTATCTAAGGGAGGAACCGATAGGGTGGTGCCTTCTGCAGCAGTACTAGAGATTGCTCCGGATATCACTGATAATGAAAATGCCCCCTTCGTCCCTGTCCCTAATGGACCGACGACTATCATCATTTCAGAATCCCTCATACATTCTCCTAAAATCGCTCCTGACTCCCATCTATTAAAAACTTCTTTCCTGGAACATAGCGGGTCTAATTAATAAATTGGCTTGCCCAGACTGGGGTTCATATATTGATTTGAATGACATATGCATGTTCCAAGAAACATGGGCACGGAAGGAACAACATCGTTTGGGATTCACCTCAGTTCAGTTCAGTTCATGAAGCTTTATTCGGTTCATAAAGAATAATGACCATAAAAGCAAACAAGATGCCACAGAATAAATATACAAGCAATGATTAAAAGATCATACTTTTCCTAAAAGTCATGGATTTACAAATAAAACTGGCAGTATAAAAACATATGTCGGGCAGTCCAAATTGTACAACAAACTCATTGCATCCTCCACATTAAAAACACCATACTTGAGAAATATTGGTTTTAAAAAGGATATCCTAACGTTCTTGAACAGGGTGCAAATGAGCATAAAGTGCATTGTGCTTTGTTTCGAATGCCCATCACAGGGGCAGGGGCCAACCGGATGCTTTTTTGGATGTGGGAAGGCCACCAGTACATGAGCAGTTCCAACTCTTAGTCTAGTCAGTACAAATCTATGCGCAGGCCTAGTTACCACGCTCAGGTAATTCTGGAATCCCTCAGTAACAATATATTTATTATAAGCATTAACAGTAACAAGAGAATTACTCACAGCTGAGCGTTTGTGGGCTCTGTAAGACTTGAAAGAGTTTTTCATGTCCTGTTTGGCGAGACCTCTAGGGGGACAGTGATCTAGCAACAAATTAATACCAAAGATACTTTTGTAACAATCTATAACATATTTAAGCCATGGTATCTGCAAACAATTGTCTAATCCAAGGCAGTCCCTAATTACAAGTTGGTTGAACTCCGTCTCTTCCTTGAGCCAAATGGCTCGGTAAAGCAACAGAGGCCTAAGTAAAGCAAGTTCACTCAGGTAAGAGACCCCAACCTCTTTGTGAATCAACTCTGTTGGGGCAGATTTAGGGAGGCACAATAATTTCTTAAGGAAATTATTTTCTTCTATCTGCAAACGTTCAATGTTGCAGTAACCCCAGAGCCCCGCCCCATAAAGGGCAATGGATACACTACGTGCCTTATAGATTTCCATCATATCCTTGATTCGCCTATCCCCAAGCTTAGACGCAAATTTAAAAATGCCATAAGAACTTTTCCTCATTTTAGTTCGAACATTCATTAGTTCTTGCCCGCAGCTGCCATCACTAGTGAAAGTTACCCCCAGGTAGCAGAAACTATTCACATGCTGTACTTTATCCCCATCTATAAAAAAGGAATGGCTTTTACCCGCACTTGTTCCACAGGTCATTGTATGGGTTTTATTCTTATTGATCAGCAGTCTCCTGCTCCCAATAAATTCGGTGAACTTGTCCATCAGACGCTGCAGACCAACAGGTGTCCGTGACAGGAGCACCGCGTCGTCTGCATACAGCAGAACTGGGACACTGTCCCCGGCAACCTGTGGAACATCAGCCTTGACAGTGTTCAGGGCGGCTTCAACCCCATTAACAAAAAGGGTGAACAACAGGGGCGCAAGGACACACCCTTGCCTAATTCCCCGTTTCACACTAAAATTACTAGTGCACTCCCCACTAACACCATACCGGACACATGTTTGTAACTTGCTATATAGTCTGGCAAGGAAAAAAATAATTTCTTTAGGGGCACCCATATCTAGCAAAACTGACCACAGAAGTGAATGATTAACTAAATCAAAAGCACTGCTTAGGTCAGCAAAGCAAAGATACATACTACCGGGCTTAGCTCTAGTGTACTTGCCAATCAATAGCTCTAGATTCAGGCACTGATCTAGGGTCCCTCTTCCCTTCCTGAATCCATATTGGGAATTGGCAAGAATCCCGCTCTCATCGGCCCACCTTTCCAGTCTGGAGAGCAGTACTCTGCTCATGATTTTTACTGATGAATCGAGCAGGCTGATCGGCCGGTAATTACAGGCTAGTGCTTTGTCCCCCTTTTTATAAATAGGGACGATAATAGAGTCACCCCAGGTTGGTGGAATCATGGTAGTTACCGCAGCATTGAGTGCCAAGGTAAGTATTGGTCCCCAAATCTGTGGTTGAGCCCTGTATACATCTATCGGGACTCCATCTGGCCCCTGGGCCTTCCCCCCCTTGCTAGTTTTAATACTAATCTCCACCTCCCCCAAGGAGATATCAAGAGGCACCACGGGCCATAGCATAGGCTCATTGGACGTCAGAGTGTTATCTTGAAAGATCGCGGAGAAATGGTTCACCCAGTCCTCACTGCCCACATTAGATGAAAGATGGGGGATTTTGTCATCTTGAAGGAAAGGGGAGTTAACAGTGGACCAAAACAGGCGACTATCGTCAGTTTCTGCTGCCTGGCTAAGGTGATCCCAGGCTTCCTGCCGTAACTCCTTCTTTCTTTTGGATAGCGCCTTTTTATAATCAATTCTCAGAAGTCTGACTCTATCCTTATCCCTGGGGGTGTGGACTAGAGCGTGTTTAAGTTGTGAGAGAAGGGACGTAAAGGCATGGTCAAACCATCCAATCCCTTTCTCTCCTCTACCCAATTTATTCCCCGTGAAAATGCTGTTAATGACATTATTAATGTTAAGAAAATGGGTCATAACATGAACAGACGTGCAGCCTGGGGACAAAATATTGTCAATGTCCGTCAGGCATTTGTTTATGATTATGGGTTCCACTGTAGCTGATTTTTCCCCTTTCCATCTCAGCCTAGTCCTGTTGGTCCTATGTGGCTCTAGATTTGCCAGCACTCTAGTGGGCGGTTCAGTTCTACGCTTCCACGTAGTAATATGCATGGTAACACAATTGTGGTCACTCAGAGAGGATGTATCCCTTACTTTAATTAAACAGTGAGGTACCAAACTAGACGAAACCATGATATGGTCGATAGTGGAGCCCGCATTCCGTCCAATAAAGGTGGGGATGGAACACTCACTGCCCTCCTGTACGGTACTCAATAGCTCTAGATCATACGAAGCCATGACGCTATTGATTGACTCTCCGTAGGCATTATGAGGGAAATGCGATATACTCTCCCCGCTATTAGTTAGGATCCCACAGACCCTGGAAGAGGATAAACTACAAACTGTTAAATTAAAATCCCCCAGCCAAATGTAAGTAAAAGTGCATTTTGCTTCGCTTACCAGCTTCATGAGGGCACAGGATAACTCGTCTATCACTTTGTGCCGAGAATTATTAAAAATATTGTTATAAAAATTTATTAAAAGCACATCAGTGCCATCCAGTATACGTACTCAAAAGATTTGTGAGTGTGGTTCGACTAACAAATGTTTAACGATAGTCAACTTTAAGTCTACTGAAATAAGAAAAAGTAGTCCTCCCTTTGCCCTGCCATGCCTAGTTTCAGAGGCTTCTATGCTATAGCATGTGTACCCTTCAAGGCTAGGTTTTTCAACACACCACGTCTCCTGTAAGCATAAGATGTCATAAGACCTAACAATGCCCTCCCACTCCATTTTATGTACTTTGGATGCCCATCCGGCAATATTCCAGCTGGCAATAGAAATCCCCACAGTATGATGATTGTTAGCAGTACCATGGACATTGTTGGTACCATTACCCCTGACACTACGGTCATCCACAGGCCCATCTATATGCCTACCTGCAACATTCACTGGTTCTTCAACAATCTCATTCCCACAGTGAACTGCAGTCCCGCTACTCAAGTTACCCATGGTGGCAATAAATGGGCTCTTGATAGCCACTCTCTCCTCACTTTGATTATTTGATGTGGTGCTCAATGTAACGTCCCTCCAGTTCCCAGGACCCATCTGATGTCAATCGTTCAGGTCCAAGAAACTCAGGCAATAACAAAAGGAGCTTAGAGGGAAGACAACGGGTACTGATAGGGAAAGCCCTCCACTCAATGAAATGCAATCCAAGAATTCCCTGTACCCAGGACTCGAGTTAACAATTGTCATGCGGGCATGAGACCATTCTCCACTGGAATTTTCTATAGTAAAATTCTGGATATACCTCTTCGTGAACTCTCTGAGTAGGTATTTGTTGTCTCTAATGCCTCACTGTCCTAAACGAACACTTCGTTTGTAAATATTAGTAAAAAGAAGAGGGGGTTCCTTATGTGTTCAACTCGGCGCAACCAATCCAAACAGCCCTAAGTCGGACTGTACCAACAACCACACATACACATTTAGAAACAGAAAAAATCTGTGGCGGAAAGGAAGGCACCTCACGGGCGAACACCCTCGGGGCAATTTGGTCAGTTGTTTACCAAATATTGTGCCCCTTTCTCATCATAGGTGGCCATTCCAATTTCCAGAATTTGTGAAAAAGTGAAGACAAAGGAAATAAAGAAAAAAGGTGCAGAGCAAGGAGCTTAGAGCATGGCTCCTAACAAAGAACAGAACAGAGTGAAAGTAAAATCAACAATCAAACCTCCTGAACCACTTTATTACTAACTGAGGTCTGAACTGCTGAGTTAAAAAGGCTGGTAGCTTAAATTCGCATCCCAATACCTGCAACCGACATGTTTCACTGCCTGTTAGATATTATGGCAGATTCATCAGGGTTAACACTCTGTTGCTGCACCGACTTCGGTAATCTTTAAAACTGGAAGCCTGGATCAGCTATGCTCAATCGTACCAGCTGAACAGGCAGTTCTCCGCCTTACTGTTGGTTGTCGTATCAACCATACACTTTGTGATTTCGCGCCGTAAATCATCCCAGGAACCTGGTGTATGGTTGATACGACAACCAACAGTAAGGCGGAGAACTGCCTGTTCAGCTGGTACGATTGAGCATAGCTGATCCAGGCTTCCAGTTTTAAAGATTACCGAAGTCGGTGCAGCAACAGAGTGTTAACCCTGATGAATCTGCCATAATATCTAACAGGCAGTGAAACATGTCGGTCGCAGGTATTGGGATGCGAATTTAAGCTACCAGCCTTTTTAACTCCGCAGTTCAGACCTCAGTTAGTAATAAAGTGGTTCAGGAGGTTTGATTGTTGATTTTACTTTCACTCTGTTCTGTTCTTTGTTAGGAGCCATGCTCTAAGCTCCTTGCTCTGCACCTTTTTTCTTTATTTCCTTTGTCTTCACTTTTTCACAAATTCTGGAAATTGGAATGGCCACCTATGATGAGAAAGGGGCACAATATTTGGTAAACAACTGACCAAATTGCCCCGAGGGTGTTCGCCCGTGAGGTGCCTTCCTTTCCGCCACACATTTTTTCTGTTTCTAAATGTGTATGTGTGGTTGTTGGTACAGTCCGACTTAGGGCTGTTTGGATTGGTTGCGCCGAGTTGAACACATAATGAACCCCCTCTTCTTTTTACTAATATTTACAAACGAAGTGTTCGTTTAGGACAGTGAGGCATAAGAGACAACAAATACCTACTCAGAGAGTTCACGAAGAGGTATATCCAGAATTTTACTATAGAAAATTCCAGTGGAGAATGGTCTCATGCCCGCATGACAATTGTTAACTCGAGTCCTGGGTACAGGGAATTCTTGGATTGCATTCCAAGAAACTCAGGGACTGGTACCTGTTCTGGACCGGGACTTGGTAAACCATCACATGAATAGATGGGAAAAAGCTATCCCCGTTGGGTACGAAATTAGGGGTAGATGGGGGAAAACTATCACCATTAGGGATAGGGTTCAATATGGGCATGGGCAGGATAGATCTGCCACCATTGATTACATGGTTAGAGGTAGGTAGAAAAAATCTATCATCATTGGGTACCAAGTTAGGGGTGAAGGCCCTATCTCTGCAATGGGCGGGAGGTAACTTATTAAGGTGATTATAAAAGTAGCCCAAAGGACGTGCGGTTACATCAGTCTCAACCTGTGTTAAAGCAGCAGCTCTAAGTAAGACCGTCGCAACATGTTGGGGGTGTTTAAAGTTGACGATCACACAGTCACCCCCGCAGGTCTTCCTAGTATTGTCGATCCAGTTGACCCTTCTGGTAGATAAAATTTGATCTGAATAATTAACACCTTCGCCGCTCAGCACATTCCCCTGCTGTGCTGGGGGTATGGTGGATTCAGTGCATTCATGATGAGCTGGGCTCGTCATGAGCGTGTGAGCGCCCTGCTTCATGACGAGCCCAGCTCGTCATGAGCGTGGAAGGGGTTAACTGGAAATCCACAGTGTCGGTTTAGCCATGAAACTGTTTTGTTTTTTAAGGAGTCCCGCGACTCTTGAAGAGGTATAGCCTGGCTAAAAGAGGGAACATTAGTTAGAACCACAACATATGGTACGCACTCCGGGGGAAGGTCTACTGAGCGATTTTTTGTGCTAACAGAAACCCCTGCAGACCCAGCGGCAGCTGCTGGCACGCCTGGTGTCTGCGCTGCCCTAACTCTATTAGAGGTTGGTAATGTATTATTACCAACAGTAGTCCCTACAAACCCTGCAGCTGCAACCGAAACTGCCGGAACCTGCACTAGCCGACCCTTATTACAAGCTGGTAATGAATTCGGACTGGTCAGTACAGATGGTGCCTGCAGGGTTTGTCTTCCCACTTGCGAGCCGGTGGTAACAGTGTTCGTGTTACAGGACCTCCCCTTAGCTGGCTTTGGAGCAGATTGATTACATGTGGCAACTCTATTGGGTAGTTCAGGATTAACTATCTTAGTTACATGCTGATCTAACAGGGACCCCAATCTCACTACTTCTGCAGATAATGCATCAATCTTAACAAGTAATGGTTCCACAACTGACTTCAGTTTACCATCAATACAACCCACTAATAAATCGAATTGGTCAATATTAATAGTAACACAGTTGTCCTTAGTAAGAGTCCCTTTGTCACAAACATTATCTTTGGGGATAGAGTCCTTTTTCTTCCTGGTGGAGTGACTTCCCCGTTTAGTAATAGGTTTCCTACATGCTCTCATGGATCGTGTAGCCCTTGTGCATTGTTGCGGAGTTCCATCTGGAATTTCAAGTTGGTCTTCCACAGCGGTAGAATCATCTAAAACCTCCACGGCAATAGTTCCAACATTACCGCTGGTGTCATTGGTCTCGGCTGTCGCATTAGTGGCAGGGTCCGATGGTAGATGAAGGGGAAAATCAGGTAAATTGCCTTGTCCTAAGGATTTTCTTCTATCGCTGTTGATTCTACTGACGACTTTAAGCAGGTAGTTATCCATTAAGGTAGTTTGAATAAACATAGTTAGTAGCATGTTGGTAGTGCAGGCGGTGTACAGAGGGTCTAGAAAGCACAACCACACGACCCCCACTGGCTACTTAGTAACCGAAGGCAATCCTTCAGATGTGAATTTACATATACTCACAGTTGCAGCCAAGGGGGGGTGGCCCGTCCCGTCCTCCGTCCTCCCCAGACGGCCACAGACGGCCCCGCCCTTGACCCGGGCTTCACCCGGGCGATCCCGCGCGCCACTCGCGGGGCGAGAGGGCACAGTCTGCTTTGTAGCGCCTCCGGGCTCTCTGAGCACGCGTCACAGGCGCGCCGCCCCGAGGCTGCTGGGGCTGGTAGTTGTGAGGGAATCTCACGGCGCTCCCTCTCTGCCCAACTTCACTGCCGTTCCCCTCACGGCTGGTAGCAGGTGTGTTACTGGTCCCCCTGGGCTCACGGGCACAGTCTGCTTTGTAGCGCCTGCGGGCGCTCTGGACACGCGTCACAGGCGGGCCGCCCCGACGCTGCTGGGGCTGGTAGTTGTGAGGGAATCTCACGGCGCTCCCTCTCTGCCCAACTTCACTGCCGTTCCCCTCACGGCTGGTAGGAGGTGTGTTACTGGTCCCCGAGAGAGTCAAATGTTGGAGCTGACAGTTATATTATATTTTATTCCTCCAATGGTGGCAGCCACGCTGCACTGCCTGGTCATCCCAGAATACCTCGAGGCGCCTCGCGCGCCGTGTGTCTCATTCATTGCGTCACCTCATTTTCGGTTGCTGCTAAATGGGCGGGTAAAGGTCGCCCGTCCGGAGGGTTAACAATTTGGGTGGCAACCCAATTGGGCTGTACTATTAAAACTATGGACACAGCCACAGATGATGTCCAGTGTCTAATCTTGGAATGGTTGAATGGATTTAGACTGGTAGTGGTTAATGTCTACTCAAGACCCGTGAGTGCCTCGTCTGAGTCTGGAACCATTGAGGAACTATCCTCCTTTTTATCTAGCATCCCCGAGGGTCTTATGTATGTGGTGGGAGGTGATTTTAAGTCTCAGTTCGAACCACTTGACGGTCTGTTAGATGCTATAAATCAGGAGGAGGATGATGTCTGGGAAATCCCACAAGTATCAGGTCCCCCAGTAAGAGCATGGACCCCCTTAGCTCTACAAATTACTTCACTGATGTTGACCCATTCGTTAAGGGCGTGCAACGGGCGTTTAAAGTCTGATATACCACGTGCCTTTATTTTTAATCAGTTAGGGAGGAGGGCACGCCTTGATTACATTTTTGTGGAGTGCAGGGCTTGGAAAAGAATCCTAGATTTCAGGGTCATACAGAGGGGGGAGAGCGACCATAACCTATTAATCCTAGATCTTATAATCCCGGGTCCCGATAGGGGCTCTCTACTGCCCCAACCTGACATTCCTAACACGTCCACCCTCTCAAGTAACAGACGTAGGATAAGATGGGACACGTTGGCTAAAAATCCCAACGGTTTGGCCAATTTGTATACCCAGATAATCCCAGTATTGGAGGACGTTGCTGTACTTAAGGAAGCGCATCCTTTGGACTCTTTCTATGAAAAATTGGGAGAACTACACACTGAAATATTAAGTACAATAAAAGAAATTTTAAATCCCATAGGACCAACTAATGGAGGGCCCCATAGGAACCCATCCAGGTATAATAAGGTATGTAGGCAGGCGAAAGCTGACCTCCTAGAGGCTCTAAAGCAGAATAATAAAAGGGACCTCATAAAAGCCAGGAGACAGGTATATAGGAACCTTACACGTCATGCCAAGGAGGAATGGGAAATTGAGAAATGGGTAAATTTAACGATTGCACTCGCAGTTAAAGATGCGCGTAAGTTCTGGTTAATTGTGAGTACTGGCTCATCAGAGCCAGACCAGGCAGTAACACCTAACATCGCTCCTGAGGTATGGGAACAACATTTTGCCGAGCTTTATAAAGAAGATACCCAAGGCACATATGCCCACACGACTAACATAGCAAGCACTCTGGCCCCTGACCCCCATGACCTTAGGTTTTCTCTAGCTGAGGTCCGTGCGGCCATAGTTAAGCTCCCAACGGGAAAAGCCCCAGGGTTGGATAAGGTACCGGGGGACCTTTATAAACAGGCACCCGAGATATGGGCCCCTTACCTCCAGAAAATGTTTAATGCAGTCCTCGGGGGAATGGCACCTCCCAATACTTGGTTGGGAGCCGAGCTGGTCCCAATCTTTAAGAAGGGATCACCTCTCCTTCCACTCAATTATAGGCCAATCAGCCTAATAGATGTATCACAAAAACTTTTCTCAAGGCTGATTTTGGACCGACTTTTAGATTGGGTTGAGGATGCAGAAATCCTGAGTGATTTTCGGGCAGGCTTTAGAAGGAATGTGTCCACCACTGACCAGATCTTTAGATTAAACATGCTCCACTGGAAAACGGTCAAAGTCCAGGGCGGGTCGCTCTATACTGTTTTCGTTGACCTCCTTGCGGCCTTTGATTTGGTCCCACGGGGGAAACTTTGGAACGTACTGAGGGATTTAGGCATTCCAACTCCCCTCTTAAATATTTTAATTCGTCTCCACTCTCAGAACTTCGTGAGGGTAAGGTGTGGGAGACAGGGCATTTTGTCATCTAGCTTCTCCGTTGGCAGGAGGGTAAGGCAGGGTTGCGTTTTGGCACCAACCCTGTTTTGCCTCTTTGTCAACGGAGTAATCAACCACCTGAACTCGGTCCCCAATAGAGACGCTCCAAGGCTCGCTGGTGAAGGGATCTCTGCGATTATGTTCGCAGATGATACCCTGTTGCTGGCTAAGACACCAATGGGCATACAGTGAGTCTTGGATGCATTTGTCTCATTCTGTCATGATCGGGGACTGGAAATAAATAAATCCAAAACGAAGTTCATGATCTTTAACTCACCGAAAACAACCCGCCCGAACCCTGATATAGGAGGTGTTCGTTTAGAGAGAGTCCAAACGTTTGAATATCTGGGACTAACTCTAAATGAGGATATGACTTGGGTACAACACCAGATTAAAACCCAACTAAAACTCTCCCAAAAAGCAGGTGGGATTCTCAAACTTCTGAAGCAATCAGTCTCTAAACCTATCTCTCCCCCCCTTGAAATCTATAAGATGCAGGCACGGGGAGCGGTGATCTATGGAGGTGAGCTATGGGGCTATAATTGCCACCCTGTAATCAACACTATAGAAAACAGGTTTCTCAGGCAGCTGGTATCCTTGCCAGCCAGCACGCCCCTACTTTCCCTCAGGATGGATTTGGGACTCAGACCCCTCAAGGAAGAATTGGGACTTAAACCCCTTACCTTCTGGAGACGTCTTTGGGTAACACCGGAACTTTCCAGCTACAGGCGAGAGCTCGCAGAACTTCTAAAAACACCAAATGTCTGGAACTTGCCCTGGCTGAAATATATTAGGCAAGAATTCGATAGATTGGGATGTTCTCTACTATGGATGAACCCTGAGGAAGCATGCAGTGGTCTATCCAGACGGGAATTGGTTAGCCTGTACTATGATAAAAACACGTCTGCCTGTCTAACCAATGCCAAAACTGGAACACTGACGAGATCATTTTTGGGTCAAAAGGACTATTATAAACTGGAGTTTGTTTTTGACATTATTAGCCCAAACGGTCATAGGAAGCTATATCTCCAATGGAGATATGACTCCCTACCGATAAGGGCCCTGACCTCACGCTGGCATCTTAATGCCCACAGAAACTGCCCTGCGTGTAGCGCCGAAATAGAGTCTGAGTTACACATATTATTCTTTTTCCCTTCCTACAAGAACTCCAGGAAGAAGTGGATTATCCCTACCTGCAAAAATCTGGGTATTAGGCAGTGTTCTCACTCCTATCGAATACTAAAAACAGATTTGTCCCCAATAATTGTTTTTGCGGTCACGAAATTCCTGGCTGCCATATGGAACACTAGAAGAAAATTGTTGGAAAAATGAGATGCACTACAATTGTGCAATTTCCCTAAGGTGTTCTGTGGTCTGTGATGATCTGAGGCCTTCTCAGGGGGACAGTCCTATGATTTGTGGTTTGACAATGTATTTAAAATAATTTTAACATTCGAACCTGTTTTCTTTTATAATTTTATAATTGTAATGATATATGATGTTTTAATGTGCACGCTTTTATGACATTTCCTTTGTCGAAATAAAGATGAAATGAATGAATGAATGATTGATGGATTATTTATTCTAGGGATCTGAGTTATACTTTGACAAATGGGTGTTCCATCACAAAGTTGATGGATATCCCATCCACCTTGTTACAACTGGATTAAGTCGTATAGCACTTGTAACAAGGCGGATGGGATATCAGTCACATTTGTGATGGAGGAACCCGCCTTCTATCCTCTAAGATCTATTTGCATATTTCTATCTGTTCTTGCTTAGTAGTTTAATAAAGTACACATCTACACAGTTCCAACACACCTCGAAGAGTGCATTTTGTATATGCTTTGTCCTTGCGGACCTTTGTTTGAGGGATGAAGGTTGACCTACTTTGGTTGGGTTTTAGTTAATCGCACCATGCAGTGTGTCTCATAATATCTGCTTGTGGCTTCCTGGTCTCCAAAGACTTCCTCCTCCTCCAGGACTCCTTTCCTCCATTGACTTCAGTAGGGTTACACATGAGAACATTTTTTAAAAATCTTTCAGGATCATTTTTGTTCAATGAAGTGGCTTCTGGAGATAGTGAGTCTTTACCTATTACTGCATGTATCCCAATGCAATTATACATTTCTCTTTGGTTTTCTTTGTCCCACACTTCTAAGCCACATTCCTTGTCAATGCTGCCTGCAGCTTCCTCAAGTCAAACCTAAAGATGGGCGTGCAGTCTTCATGCACCACAGGGTGTGGTGCCTTGGCTCTCCATTAAGCAGAAAAATTATTACATGCCTGACTATTCTGTGAGAGTTATATCTGCCTTGGTCAGGTACGAGGTGCTGATGGCACAGGGACTCAGTACAAGACTTGAGCCTGGAAACAGCAACAAGGGGCAGCAGCTGATAAGCTGTCTCAGCACCCTAAGATGACAGTTGGTAAATACAAGGATGTGAGTGTGAAAGGTTGTGAGAGGATTTGAGGTTGTAAAAGTGTGAGAAGAGTGTGAGGTAGTGTAGGGAGCGAGCTTTGGGGTGGGAGTTTGTGGGTAGGAGGCATACGGTATTTGTGGAAGATGTGGGTGTGTGGTATTCAGTGTGTGGGAATGAGTTTTAGTGTTTAGTGCGTAATGCAAGATGTGCAGGTATGGCTGTGATGAGTACTTTTCAATATATTGAGCACACTATGGTACCTGATTCTTGTAAGAGTACCTGGTTCCTGTGTCTCCAAGAACAGTCATTATATCTATTATTAAGGTTGCCTACAGCTCTTGACTTTCGCGGACCTGAGAGAGCTGGCTTGACACTGGTGGTAAGTGATGAGCATTTGGATTCTAGATCTTGCACAGCACTTTATACCAAGCAATAAGCTCTAGTCATTTAATATTACGTGTATGCTAGGTCTAGTTGAGAGCTGAGAGCTGTTTGTAGAGACAAGCTGACCCATTATGCTGTTATCTTCTTTTGCATACTGTACTTTCTCCTGCAGCGCAGACTTAATTCCCAACCCTTGGCAGGAAAGCTGAGCATCAGAGTTGAAACACAGGGGCTTATTTACAAGCCCCTTGCACCGCCTGTACGTCACTTTTTTAGATATAAAAAGTGACACACCGGCAGCGCAAGGCGCTTGTAAATCAGCCCCACACAAACTCAACTTAGAGAACAGACTGTTTTCGGATGCAGAAACCAACATAGCCAAAGACACACTTAACATGGTCACAATCAGCACATTATAAACAATCATTGCCACATGCACTCAGCATATGTATTCATGCATATGCTGCACTCATGGACAAATTCTGCGGAGTGTGATGCTCAAGATTATTTCAGCTCGGTCCTTGTTCCTATACCGGATACAGGCTCCATTAAGAGCCCTCTATTTCTCCTCAACTTACCTACGTCGCCCATACCGGGACAAAGATGACGACACACCATTAACCAGCCATGCCAAGATGGCACGATCATGTACTTTGCTCTCAACTTGACCTTCCCCAAGTTTCTATGATTTATCATGTATTCATGTACTTTACGTAACCTAACCGGTTTTGGTCCGGTCTGTACTCTATTAACTTTACTGATTGTATAGCGCTCTGATATTCGCCTCGGATCTTGTTCGCGCTCTATAAAACTTTCTAAATAAATAAATAAATAAATATGTCTGATATCCAATTGCAACAGCATTCTCCACTCGACAATATTGTTATGCGGCATTGTTCCAGACACTCCTTCAAGTGGTCCTCTTCAGACCCCACAAGTTCTTGCCTACGACATACTGGAATAGGGCAGTTTCCAAGTGACTGAGACCATCAAGAAGGAGACCTTCAGGAGGGTCTGCTAAACACCAAAACTACAATTTTGTCAGAATTCAACTGGAGGGAATTAGCTTTCATCCAGATAACTACCCCGACTAGACTGCATTTGAATTGGTATTGTTTAGAACTGAGATACGGTTCCATCTGTATAATGATCTGAGTACCGTCCGCATAGACATAGAACCTAAAACCAAAAGAGCTAATCAATTTGGCTCTTCTTTCATTCAGGAATGATTCAAACCGTTAAAGAACATTTCCCTGAATACCAATCGAGCTGTATCTATCCAAGAGAGTGGCATGCCAGTCCATATCAAATGCTGCTGACACATCATGGAGGATGAGGGCCACTGATCTCCTATCATCCAAGATCATTTGAATACTGTTGGCAGCAGCTATGAACCCGTTCTCACTACTAAGTCTTGGCATAAAAACAGATTGACATTTTTTAAGGATATTGTTTCCTTCAATAAAATGGGATAGCTGGGAATGCGGGTGGTATCAGTAAAATAAAACTATTGAGCAGGTAATTTAGAGGGATGAATTAACAGCAATAAGATGTGTGGAATCGCATGAGGAAATGCCACGAAAATTATCGGACATAAGAACACACAGATGATGAGTTGGGGAGTAGTATGGGTGGGATATAGAGAATTTGGGGATGGTTTGATGAGTGGGAGTTTTGTTAGAGCAATCTGGTACATTGGCATAATAGATATCTAATGTGGGGGCAATGAAGCATGATATATTGTTATAGAATATTTAAATTAACTGCACATTATTTTGCGATATGTTGATGTTAGATGGCTCAATAGATAACAGTTACTGTTTTACTTGTCTTTGTAGTTACCCCTGATGAAGGGCACCAGCGGCCCGAAATGCATTGTGTTTTTAAATCAATATACACTGCCTTGAACGAATTTGCATCATTCCTGTTTGTGTAAGAGGTTCGGAGGGCCCAACATGAGCATTAGAAAACTTGATAATTGGCATACCACTCCACGTGTGGAGAGAAAAATGTGGAAAATGTGTTGAAATAGAAGTATTTACCACTAGGATTACGAGGAATATTTTGATAAAATTGGCATAATCAAATGATCGCCAAGATGGCGACGTTCAGCTGTGCGTCTGGTTGGGGCGAGATTCAGCCCCACTTTTGTGATAGCTGGGAATGTACCCAGCTCTCCAAAACAGTGGTGAAGAAAGGCAGAAGGGAGATATGGTGAAAATGTGCTGGAATGTTGGGATCTAGACATTCTTTCTTTAAAAGAGGCATAACAAGTGCTGTTTGGCAGAATGAGGGGGAAATCCCATTAGTAATGAACTATTGCAAATGGCCATTATATTTGGTGTGAGAGTTGAGGAAAATAATTTTAAATTCTTTGTTGTACAAGGATCTAATGGGAATCAGAGTTGATGGTTATATTTTGATAGGGGGATATCCTCAGTTACAGGTTTGAAATTGCTCCAGAACAGAGTAAAAGAAGATAAAAAACATGATTTTTATTCTGTAAAAACTCAGCAAGTTCTCAGCATAGCTTTTGGGTAGGGGCCATTTTAGGCATACAGGCCTTGCCATTTGCTAGGGATATATCAATAGGGAAATGTTCCTTTGTGGGGCTGTTGCCCAATAAAAGTGTGTTTAAATAATAATTACATTATGTGGTTTCTATCAGTGTGTCGTAAAGTCTTGAGTTCTAATTTGTATGCATAGGTGAGCCTCCAAATCGTTCTTTACTTTTTGCATTTTGTTTTTGCAAGGATCTGTTCATGAGACTATCATGGAGCCAATGGAGATTTCCAATGTTATTTGCCAGTTTTTAGAGATAATAGATACATGCATGATTGATTGACTGAGTCAATAGCTACATGATTAGATTTAGTAAAAATGTGGTCCAATATGTCTTGCCTGGTGCATGGGTGACTGGACATGTTGATTTAGTTTGAATACTGAGAAAATATTTGTACGTTTTATGGCATTAGTATTCATAATATTATCGAAATGTGTATTAAAATTACCAAGTATGATCAGAAAAATTATTTTAAGATAAGCAGAGAAAATTGTCTCCTGGAGTGACAGCACAATGTTTTTTGCTGTGCCCGGGGGCCAGGCCCGGACTGGCCGTTGCAGGCACCGGGCAATCCCCCTGTCGGCCGCGAGGGTGGGGGCCGGTTTTGGGCCCCAGGGGGCCGGTTTTGTTACAGGGTTGTTTTTTGCAGCTGTAACAAAATCGGCCGAAAACCGGCCCTAGCAAAGAGCACGGTCGCACCCCCCAAACCCCCAGGTGGAGGGGGGCGGCCGGCCGAGCACTTTGCCAGGGCGGGTTTCGGTTTCCAGTCCGGCCCTGCCGGCGGCTGTAGATTAGCAATATTTTGACTCAACAACTATGACTGACCGAGACTCAAGCAGGTAGCACTTTGGCATCCAACAAAGGTTCCATGTGCCAGGATGAGCAATTGAAAGTCTCCTTATGTATCAATGCTACTCCTTCCCCTGTTCTAGCAGGGCGGATTCTAGAGCGAATGGCATAGCCTTGAAGAATAACTAAGGAAAGGTCAGGGACAGAGTCCTCTTTAGTCTGAATGGAGGTTTCGTGGAAGTGGAGATAGTAGTCTCTTTTGTAGGACAGGATGAACCTTTCAGGCCAGACCTGTGTTTTATTTCCCCAGAGGTGCTGCTATCACAAGGCTAACAGCCATGATGTGTGAGGGTTTCACTCCTCTTTGTTCTTGTGTTACGGGCGCTCTCCTTGGAGACTCCCTCATTAGCCGTCTTGATGCTTAACTATCTCCTGAAACTAACAATTGTGTCTGCTTAGAAGAGGAGGCATGCACAAGTAGGGGAACTGACACAAATCAGTTCCCGAACAGAGCATTGGGAATCAACAAGCCATGCCTGGAGTATAAGAAAAGGACAAAACCACCAAGCACAAAGATAGGGATTTAGGATTGCTCACTGACCAATGTTGTTGACACCCTGAGAGTGTCAGTGAAACTTCTGAGATCCACATCTGGTGTTGCTGACAGCCAGCCTCCTGAGGTGAAGAGAGATCACCTGAAAAGTCTGCAACTACTTACTGGAGGAGAGCTGTTGTCCTGCTTTAGAAAGGGTTTGCCTGGCCTTCCGAGAGACAGTGTTGTCGGAACACCAGAGGAGACACCAAACTACAATGACCCAGTGGAAACGCTGCCCAGGAGAAGTGGATTGAACTTTAGGCAAGACAACTTAACTCACGCCATTGTCATCAGCTGTGCTCAGAGCTGAAGAAGTGCCCTGCTGCCATACTGTGTGCCTGAGATACCCTTACAGGCTTCAAGTGTTGTTGTCCCTCTCCCTAGACTGGAAGTGAATGGCATTGAGATGCTCAGATACATACGTTTTATCTCTGGAAGAACGGGACCTACCAGAGGGTGAGACTGCAGTAGAAGAGATTGTAAACACTGTCTCGGGGCTATGTACTTGATAATTGCCTGAGGTGGATTGCTTCTGTGGCAAATGTTATGGGAAAAGCAAACTCCAAATTGTCCCCATGTTGCATCCATTGATCATGGAGGCTTATATCACTGACAACATAGGCCCCACGTACAATAAGGCTATCATGTCTCAAATTCCTAAGTATGGGAAAGAACCTCTTGATTATGATATCTACTGCCCTATTTCTTTTATTGATATTGTTTGAAAATCTTGCCAAAGATCCTATTCAAAAACCTTGCAAATAATTCTGTCTCTAGTACATGACTCACACACAAACCTTCTTGCTGAGTAGTTCCACCTGTAACCAACAATGCAGACTCTTCCTTGAGGTCAAGAAAACCCTCATCAAAAGCAATACTAGTATATGCTGCTTCCACTGAAACTGAAAATACTGCAGAATGGGAATGTCTTCTTTTTCACTGAGGCAGCTGAAGCCTGGGAATGGTTCAAAAAAGGTGTAGCCACTGTTGCATGTCCAAGGGGCCAGAGCAACCAAGGCAAATCCCGAGAATGAGATACAGACAGAGAAATAAGAAACCTGGGAGTCCCTCCTATACAGATGAGGACAGACCTATAAGCAGTAGCAGTGGAAGCTAGGCAGAAAATTGACTTCTGCATGTGATCAACTGATGCAGGTGACAGTACTTCAGTGGCTAAGGATAAAACAGAGGCCCCAGTGGCAAATCTGTGGAAGGACCTAGGGCCAAACTAGTCCTGGGTTGCTATGCTCTGGTTCATGGAGGACCAAGCTTGGCAGATCAGGTTGGGCTGTTCTTATTGGAGCAGGGTCAAGACTGAATTGCAAATAGCTGGTTCCAAACTGAGGTGACAAGGTGTGCAAAATAACGATAGATTGGAATGCCAGTAAGTAATTACCAGTTGCTGACATTAATTCAAGCATTCCATCCATCACTGTTTTGTATACTTATTGGGTTGGTGGTCACCCTAATGGCTGTACATCAGATACTGTGAACTATATTGTGTCTTTAATCCCTCCCATGCTGATGACGAGCTGAGCTCGTCATCAGCCACGGTGCTCGCGTGCTGATGACGAGCTGAGCTCGTCATGGCCGTTAGAACGCTCACACGCGGGGATAATTCTCCTGCTGTGCTGAGTGTTCTAAGGAATGGGCGTGGCTCCTCATCAGCCCACGAGCACTGTGGCTGATGATGAGCTGAGCTCATCATCAGCACAGGGGCGCTGTGCGCGCCCACCCGCCCCCCAGCACAGCGGGAGAATTACCCCCGCAGAAAAGGGGTTAACTATCACTGTTTAGTGAAGTAGCTGTCTTTATGCTGTGATGTTACTGTTTTGCTATAGGCATGGGAAACACTAAGACACAAGAGTAGAATTCTCTCTGACTTTTATACATAGATGTTGGCCCTGCTAAATCTCCACTTGGCAACTCATGTGGATTTTACTGGTTATGTAACATGATTTAATGGTTGGCTACTGACAAATGGAAACTTTAGTGATCATGTCATACTGTTGCTGTTTCCTTTTTTGTGTTGGGCTAGTCATTTTGTTTGGTGGCTGGTGGGTGTTTTGTATGTTGGTAGCATATGTGCATATGAGAGTTCATATTAAATTCCACCAAACTGCGGAGGTGACATTGTTGACTACCTTTTTACTACATGCTCCAAACGTTGTTGAGGAGACATGCATGACTGTGGAATCGAAGGAACAAAAAGACAGCATTAATGAGCCTCTGTTAGCAGGGTCATATGGAACTGGTAACTCCCTGTTGTGGCTTTTGTGCTTACAGTGCCATGGCTAACACAAGACGTATACATTCCTGACATGGAATATATGAGTACAATGAGAATGTTGATGCAAAATAAATTATATTCTTATCGCATCAGGTGAACATATTTGATTTTCTCATAGTAAATTCATTTCACCAAGACAGAAACTGAGAAATTACACAAAGAAAGAGAAGGATGCTGTATGCCATGGCCTTTTCGTCTTATGCTACTTGAAGCATTAATATGATTGAGCCAGGTGTCTCTTGGAATTTATCAACACTAACGACATATAAAGATGGTCAATATGTAGTGCTTACATGGGATGCCATGACTGTTGATCTGTGTCCATATCCCTGATATAATACCCATGAGATTTTACAGAAAGTGACTGCACAAGTTATTGGATGTGGGACGCCTGTCCAGAATGATGACATCCGATATAGTCAAGAGTGGCCATCCTGGGCGGTCTAATGTGGTGGGCATTTTCACAAAACTCATCATCACAGCAAGGTACTGAAGGACCTGGTACTTCTGTGGGGATAGATATTCTGTGATTTATTTCCTTGAGCTTCCCCTTAAATGCCTTAACAGATTTGTGGAGGAGATGATGAGAATAGTTACCCCAGTGTAAACCACACATAAATTACAGAGGGCAGCTTTCAATAATGTAAAAGTCATATCACCCTTGTGTCCCTGATTTATTGACGAACCAGGCTGTCAATTTCAATTAAAAAAAGTATTTATTCGATACATGATCATAAAAGACATTTACATTTAAAACTGTAATATCTTAACATTCCATCCTCCTTATGAGGGGAGGTAACAATCTTATAAGTCCATAATTACTTCTTCATTAAATACAATAAATTAGTTTAAAAAACACACTAAAAATTTCAGAATCATTGGCCATAATACTTTCAGCCAGAATTTAATTTAGACCAGGTTAAATATAATCTCTTTTTTGGGAGACCTAACGTATCCAGTGGCAGTTATAAGTTACTCAACCTACAGGCACGAGTCATCCACATTCCATGTAAAAATTTGGCGATTGCGATTGCAGTTGATTCCTTAGTGTCATTTTTGTAATATCCGTAATGCTTCTGTGCCTGAATTGATCCCCATCATCAAACAGATGGGTTTCAGCCATGTGCACCTCAATTTTCTGTAAATGGGACAAACAAATAAGATGTGAGCTATCGTTTCTAACTGAATTGGGCAAAATGGGCATTCCCCCCTTGTACCTGAATCCCATTTACCAGTAAATGATTTGATCGGGAGCGTGCCCATCCTAAATTGGTGGTACCATTTCCTATCACTAGGTACCGGAATAAAATCCCAATACCTTTCATAGTCAGGTGAGTGTTTGGTCTCCAGAAAGTCTCTTGACAGGGAAGGTCTAGTTTCAGACATGAACCGTTTCTTGGAAACTATGTTCCAATAGAGTCCCCTCAGATTCTATCGAGATGGAAACGCACTATCTGTGGGATTTTGCCATAAAGAATTAAGGCCCATGTCAGTGTATGTAGCCTTTACCTCCCGTAACCATAGGATTTTGCCCGCACTATCTGTATCCCTGATTTCAAGTAGGGCCTGTGCGTACCGGGCGAGCTCAGGGGTGACCCAGAGCCTCCTCCAGTAGGCCACAGGTCTATAGCGTGCCATATCTTCTACAAACTGACATCCCAAATCATAATAGAATGGTATTAGCGGGGTTGATTCTGGCAAACCAGTCATACCCCTCATAAAATTGTTTTGGGAGGTCGTTAGTGCCGCTAAATTGCTAAAACCCCATAGTTCAACCCCATACAGGACCGAAGCTACGATTTTTTAATTATAGATTTTTAGCAAAGGGGCAATCAGCTTCGTGAACGATAGTCGCTGTTCTTTCAACAGAGCACCAGATAATTGTGCATGTTTAAGTAGCAACTGATCTATGTGCGGGTTCCAGTTTAGTTTAGAGCCTAACATAATACCCAAGTACGCAAAAACATGGGTCTGTTCAAGTGTGACATCGGTCATGGTGACTCTCCCTCTTACAATTTTTTGTTTGTTTAACTCCATGAACTTGGTCTTATCTATGATAATTTTAAGACCCTAATCCTGGCAGAACATCTCAAATCTCCCGATCGCCTTCTGCAGGCCTTGTTGAGTTTTGGAAATTAACAGGGTGTCGTCGGCAAACATTAACAAGGGAATCTTCCTACCACCTAAGGTTGGGGCATCAGTAGGATGGTCCAGGAAGTACTGAGTCACCATGTTAATGAAAAGATAAAATAGAGTTAGTGCCAATACGCACTCTTGTCTGACCCCTCTGGCGATCGGAAATCTATCTGTCACTTGCCCCTCCCCAGCGGACTTGAGCAAAGTTCGCCTCATGAAATTAAATTAAAAAAGCCAGCAAGTCATAGGCATTCCCTGTTCCGCAAGGACACTCTACAAATTGGCAAGAGGAACTAAATCAAATGCCGACTTTAGATCTGCAAAACCAGGTTGTCATTAGACCGGCATTATGAGAGAGTTTCAATCAATACCTGTTCCAATAACCAAGGAATTTTCAGACTTTACCAATATAATTTCCAACACAGTCACAATACATCAACAAACAACAGAACGCCTTGTTTCCAGGCATACAAAGTCTCCTACTGACCCTATTTCAATTATCCCAGTAAACCCTTATCAGTCCTGTTTGAGGGGGACAGTGACAGACCAGAGAACAATGATGCAGTGACCAACTTGTTGTAACCATCTCATCCATCCATTCTATTTCATTACCCTCTAATTCATAAGAGGGACATCCACCAACCAGTCACGACACATTAATCATGACCACAAAAAATATAGAAAAACCAACCTGGGTCCAACCCACTCTGCCTACAAACCCACACCATCTCAATTGTATAGTGATCAATACATGATCATTGAGCAAAAACAAATTATCTTTGACCTACTGGCTATCTGAAAATGAGACCTACTATACATCACAGAACACTAGGAGGGTATATAGCATAATACTTCATGAAGCAATACCACCAGCAGGTCTGGCAGTTATTTTCAAGAAAACCATAACAGCCACAAATATGAACAATGTGATGTAAGGCTCAGAAGATCTTCTTAGATGCAACTCCAGCTCTGCATTCGCCTGTAACTTTTTCCTGCTATATAGACCTCCACCTAATAATATAGCTTTTGCTGATACCTTCCTAGATGTAATAACAGACATGTCTATCTCACATTCAAATCTATATATCATTGGTGACCTAAAAGTCTGGTTAAAAAAAGATCAAATGCCTCACCTATATGCCATTTAATCAGGCATTGCAATCACAGTCTAATCTAGATTGTCACTGGGCCTACCCGCATACGAGGTATGCATTAGACCCCACATCCTGCAATCTAGGCATTATATCAGTCTGTGCAAACTCTCCACTCAGCCAGACAAATCATCACCTCATCTGCTTCTCACATCTTATCTCTCTCCTCTCATCCTATTCACAGCAACCAACAGACTCTGGAATAAACTGAATATTCATGACTTTGAAATGTATATGGCTGGTTGACCAAAGCATTAGATAAAACAATCCTTTTAAAAATGACAAAGCACACTAAAAGAAAAAGAAAGTCACTTGAATGAATGAACTCCTAAAAAAAGAGAAAATTACATATCTCATCACTTTATCTTACCTGGTAGAAATCAAAAAACCCTCTTGAGACATTGTGTCTACACAGAAACAACGGAATGTCTAAATCATACATCAAAAAGACAAATAAAATACGCCATTCAAACATGATCTACAATGCCAAATACCCTGCCACGGTACCCCAGAATTTCAAAATCATGAAAGCAGCCAAGCAACTATTCCTCACACTCAAGATTTCTACAACAAAATGGTGACTCTGTACACCAAAGCAGACTACTTAGATTCATATTGAGCAAAAAGAGTAAGAGCTGTCACCCGGAGATGCCATCTAAGGTCAACACTCCAGAAACAAGCATTAGAAATGCAATCGGGCTCGGATTTATTTGAGTTTGAGCTAATGGCATTGTAAATGCCAATGTCTTTTTGCCATGTGTTATGGAGTGTGTGCATGTGGTGTGTAGTGGAAGTATGTTGGTTGAATTGTAATTTTACCAATGGTGGCATGCTGTGCTTTATATGAATATGTTTAAAAGTAAAGTGTACCATACTGCGATTGCTTGGTGGAAAAGTGCACTGCCGGCTGGAGGTGTGTGTGTCTGGTGGAAGGGTGCACTGACGGCTGGTGGGTGTGTGCTTGGTAAAAGCGTGCACAGATGGATGATGGTTGTTGGTGTTTCTGCATAGTGAAAGCATTCATTGACGGCTGGGGGGGTGTTGTTGTGTGTGTTGTTTTCTGTGTGCTGGTGAGTGTGTGGTGGTGAGTCTGTGGGGGTGAGCCTGGGGAGTGAGTGTGGTGGTGAGTGTGTTGTGTTGAGTGGTGACAAGTGTGTGGTGTTGAGAGACTGAGGTGTGTGGTTTGTGTGTGGTGTATGTGTGTGTGGTGTATGTGTGTGTGGTGTTTTCTGCACACTCACACACTGCCCCTACACATTCACACACTGCTCACCCGCACACTCCCAATGTCACCCTGCATAGTCACACACTGTTTACCCTGCACACTCATTCTGCACACTCACACAATGTGCACCCTGACACACTGTCTCTGCAGTCACTCTGCACTCACTGTCACTCTGCACTCACTGTCACTCTGCACTCACTGTCACTCTGCACTCACTGTCACTCTGCTGTCACTCTGCACTCACTGTCACTCTGCACTCACTGTCACTCTGCACTCACTGTCACTCTGCACTCACTGTCACTCTGCACTCAATCTGCACTCACTCTACAGTCACTCTGCACTCTACTGTCACTCTGCACTCTACAGTCACTCTGCACTCTACAGTCACTCTGCACTCTACAGTCACTCTGCACTCTACAGTCACTCTGCACTCTACAGTCACTCTGCACTCTACAGTCACTCTGCACTCACTGTCACTCTGCACTCTACAGTCACTCTGCACTCACTGTCACTCTGCACTCACTGTCACTCTGCACTCACTGTCACTCTGCACTCACTGTCACTCTGCACTCACTCTGCACTCACTGTCACTCTGCACTCACTCTGCACTCACTCTACAGTCACTCTGCACTCACTGTCACTCTGCACTCACTGTCACTCTGCACTCACTGTCACTCTGCTGTCACTCTGCACTCACTGTCACTCTGCTGTCACTCTGCACTCACTGTCACTCTGCACTCACTGTCACTCTGCTGTCACTCTGTACTCACTGTCACTCTGCACTCACTGTCACTCTGCTGTCACTCTGCACTCACTGTCACTCTGCACTCACTGTCACTCTGCTGTCACTCTGCACTCACTGTCACTCTGCACTCACTGTCACTCTGCACTCACTGTCACTCTGCACCCCCACTCTGCACTGCCACTCTGCACCCCCACTCTGCACCGCCACTCTGCACCGCCACTCTGCACCGCCACTCTGCACCGCCACTCTGCACCGCCACGGCACCGCCACTCTGCACCGCCACTCTGCACTCTGCACTGCCACTCTGCACCGCCACTCTGCACCGCCGCACCGCCACTCTGCACCGCCACTCTGCACCGCCACTCTGGACCACTGCACCAACTCTGCACTGCACCGCCACCCTGCACCGCCACTCTGCACCACTGCACCGCCACTCTGCACTGCACCGCCACTCTGTACCGCCAATCTGCACCGCCACTCTGCACCGCCACTCTGCACCGCCACTCTGCACCGCCACTCTGCACCGCCACTCTGCACCGCCACTCTGCACCGCCACTCTGCACCGCCACTCTGCACCGCCACTCTGCACCGCCACTCTGCACCGCCGCACTGCCACTCTGCACCGCCACTCTGCACCGCCACTCTGCACCGCCACTCTGCCTCGCCACTCTGCACTCTGCACCGCCACTCTGCACCGCCGCACCGCCACTCTGCACCGCCACTCTGCACCCCCACTCTGCACTCTGCACCGCCACTCTGCACCCCCACTCTGCACCGCCACTCTGCACCGCCACTCTGCACTCTGCACCGCCACTCTGCACCGCCACTCTGCACCGCCACTCTGCACTGCCACTCTGCACCGCCACTCTGCACCGCCACTCTGCACTGCCACTCTGCACCGCCACTCTGCACCGCCACTCTGCACTCTGCACCGCCACTCTGCACCGCCACTCTGCACCCACTCTGCACCGCCACTCTGCACTCTGCACCGCCACTCTGCACCGCCACTCTGCACCGCCACTCTGCACCGCCACTCTGCACCGCCACTCTGCACCGCCACTCTGCACTCTACAACGCCACTCTGCACCACCACTCTGCACCGCCACTCTGCACCGCCACTCTGCACCGCCACTCTGCACCGCCACTCTACACCACCACTCTGCACCGCCACTCTGCACCGACACTCTGCACCGACACTCTGCACCGACACTCTGCACCGACACTCTGCACCGCCGCACTGCCACTCTGCACCGCCACTCTGCACCGCCACTCTGCACCGCCACTCTGCACCGCCACTCTGCACCGCCACTCTGCACCGCCGCACCGCCACTCTGCACCGCCACTCTGCACCCCCACTCTGCACTCTGCACCGCCACTCTGCACCCCCACTCTGCACCGCCACTCTGCACCACCACTCTGCACTCTGCACCGCCACTCTGCACCGCCACTCTGCACCGCCACTCTGCACCGCCACTCTGCACCGCCACTCTGCACTGCCACTCTGCACCGCCACTCTGCACCGCCACTCTGCACTCTGCACCGCCACTCTGCACCGCCACTCTGCACCGCCACTCTACACCGCCACTATGCACCGCCACTATGCACCGCCACTCTGCACCGCCACTCTGCACCGCCACTCTGCACCGCCACTCTGCACCGCCACTCTGCAACGCCACTCTGCACCGCCACTCTGCACTCTGCACCGCCACTCTGCACCGCCACTCTGCACTGCCACTCTGCACTGCCACTCTGCACCACCACACCGCCACTCTGCACTGCCACTCTGCACCACCGCACCGCCACTTTGCACTGCCACTCTGCACCGCCACTCTGCACCGCCACTCTGCACCGCCACTCTGCACCGCCACTCTGCACCGCCACTCTGCACCGCCACTCTGCACTCTGCACCGCCACTCTGCACCCCCACTCTGCACCGCCACTCTGCACCGCCACTCTGCACCGCCACTCTGCACTCTGCACCGCCACTCTGCACTCTGCACCGCCACTCTGCACCGCCACTCTGCACCGCCACTCTGCACCGCCACTCTGCACTCTGCACCGCCACTCTGCACCGCCACTCTGCACTCTACACCGCCACTCTGCACCGCCACTCTGCACCGCCACTCTGCACAGCCACTCTGCACTGCCACTCTGCACCGCCACTCTGCACCGCCACTCTGCACCGCCACTATGCACCGCCACTCTGCACCGCCACTCTGCACCGCCACTCTGCACCGCCACTCTGCACCGCCACTCTGTACCGCCACTCTGCACTGCCACTCTGCACCACCGCACCGCCACTCTGCACTGCCACTCTGCACCGCCACTCTACACCGCCACTCTGCACCGCCACTCTGCACTCTGCACCGCCACTCTGCACCGCCGCACTGCCACTCTGCACCGCCACTCTGCACCGCCACTCTGCACCACCACTCTGCGCTCTGCACCGCCACTCTGCACTCTGCACCGCCACTCTGCACCGCCACTCTGCACTGCCACTCTGCACCGCCCCTCTGCACCGCCACTCTGCACCGCCACTCTGCACCGCCACTCTGCACCGCCACTCTGCACCGCCACTCTGCACTCTGCACCGCCACTCTACACCGCCACTCTGCACTCTACACCGCCACTCTGCACCGCCACTCTGCACCGCCACTCTGCACCGCCACTCTGCACCGCCACTCTGCACCCCCACTCTGCACCGCCACTCTGCACCGCCACTATGCACCACCACTCTGCACCGCCACTCTGCACTCTGCACCGCCACTCTGCACCACCACTCTGCACCGCCACTCTGCACTGCCACTCTGCACCACCGCACCGCCACTCTGCACTGCCACTTTGCACCGCCACTCTGCACCGCCACTCTGCACCGCCACTCTGCACCGCCACTCTGCACCGCCGCACTGCCACTCTGCACCGCCACTCTGCACCGCCACTCTGCACCGCCACTCTGCACCACCACTCTGCACTCTGCACCGCCACTCTGCACCGCCACTCTGCACTCTGCACTGCCACTCTGCACCGCCGCACTGCCACTCTGCACCGCCACTCTGCACCGCCACTCTGCAACACCACTTTGCACTCTGCACCGCCACTCTGCACCGCCACTCTGCACTCTGCACCACCACTCTGCACCGCACTCTGCACCGCCACTCTACACCGCCACTCTGCACCACCGCACTGCCACTCTGCACCACCACTCTGCACCGCCACTCTGCACCGCCACTCTGCACCGCCATGAAATTCGCACTCTTTACCTCTTACTGAACTCGCCACCCGTTGAAATAAGTTGAATGTTCAATATCATCCGAAATTGCACTTTCCCACTTATTTTTATCGCACATCAGTGCTCTAAAACAAACTCGCTTTACATTCCGTGTTCAAACAAGGAGGTGCAAGGTAGCTGAAAACTGTAAACGTTTTATTCCAAACAAACATTTTTAATTTCGGTAAAAGCATTTCAGCTATTCAAACATTGAAATTAGCCGAGTAAACTTGAATGGACTGCCGTGCGCGAAAGGTAAATGTTAAACGCGCGCATAATACATGCAATGCTATGGTGAACGCGCTCGCACCATCTGGATTGCATTACACGGGCACTCTGACAGCTCCTAATTAAGATTAATCTCTCTGCCGTGCTCGTTCTCGCACACAATATGCCACATCGGGCACGCGTAAATTACTTACAGCCTATCACATCAACGCTACAAAATACCCAGCACAGTGAAGACGAATCACTAGGCAGATGCCAGAAAACACTAAGGAATGTGTCTGGAATGTGTCTGGCCAGAGCCCTAGAGATACTTTTTTTTTCTCTTTAACATTAGGAGCTCGAAACTCCACCCACTTCGTGGGCGTAGGCCGAGCCCTAAAAAGTGCATCCACATCTGTTTTCCATCTGAGAAATGACAATGACTGAATTTCTGGACCTCGTGAAAGCCAGTGGCATAGCTGGCTGTCCTTCGGATTCATGACCATTACAAATTTTCAAGGTAATTCTACTATCATCATTGGTGTCTAAACTAACATTGAAATTAATCAATAATGCACTGTCCTAAGGGATCTTCTAACATGATGTAAAGAAAGCATTGATGCAATCATTAATCAAGAAGAATGACCTTGGCTCAGAAGACCCTAATAACTGCAGAGCAATTTCTTATGGATCCTTTCTTGTTAAACTGATTGAAACAGCATCATTTCTACAGATCTCGCAAATCCTAGAAAACAACCACTTAATCTAGAGCTAACAAACAGGATTCTGCCTAGGAGAAAGCCCAGAATATGCTCTAACTGCCATTTAGGATGACTTAAAAAACAAAAATGAATGCCACTCTGCACCGCCACTCTGCACCGCCACTCTGTACCGCCACTCTGCACTGCCACTCTGCACCACCGCACCGCCACTCTGCACTGCCACTCTGCACTGCCACTCTGCACTGCCACTCTGCACCGCCACTCTGCACTCTGCACCGCCACTCTGCACCGCCGCACTGCCACTCTGCACCGCCACTCTGCACCGCCACTCTGCACCACCACTCTGCGCTCTGCACCGCCACTCTGCACTCTGCACCGCCACTCTGCACCGCCACTCTGCACTGCCACTCTGCACTGCCACTCTGCACCGCCACTCTGCACCGCCACTCTGCACCGCCACTCTGCACTCTGCACCGCCACTCTGCACCGCCACTCTGCACTCTACACCGCCACTCTGCACCGCCACTCTGCACCGCCACTCTGCACCGCCACTCTGCACCGCCACTCTGCACCCCCACTCTGCACCGCCACTCTGCACCGCCACTATGCACCACCACTCTGCACCGCCACTCTGCACTCTGCACTCTGCACCGCCACTCTGCACCACCACTCTGCACCGCCACTCTGCACTGCCACTCTGCACCACCGCACTGCCACTCTGCACTGCCACTCTGCACCGCCACTCTGCACCGCCACTCTGCACCGCCACTCTGCACCGCCACTCTGCACCCCCACTCTGCACCGCCACTCTGCACCGCCACTCTGCACCGCCACTCTGCACCGCCACTCTGCACCGCCGCACTGCCACTCTGCACCGCCGCACTGCCACTCTGCACCGCCACTCTGCACCGCCACTCTGCACCACCACTCTGCACTCTGCACCGCCACTCTGCACCGCCACTCTGCACTCTGCACTGCCACTCTGCACCGCCACTCTGCACCGCCGCACTGCCACTCTGCACCGCCACTCTGCACCGCCACTCTGCAACACCACTTTGCACTCTGCACCGCCACTCTGCACCGCCACTCTGCACTCTGCACCACCACTCTGCACCGCACTCTGCACCGCCACTCTACACCGCCACTCTGCACCACCGCACTGCCACTCTGCACCACCACTCTGCACCGCCACTCTGCACCGCCACTCTGCACCGCCATGAAATTCGCACTCTTTACCTCTTACTGAACTCGCCACCCGTTGAAATAAGTTGAATGTTCAATATCATCCGAAATTGCACTTTCCCACTTATTTTTATCGCACATCAGTGCTCTAAAACAAACTCGCTTTACATTCCGTGTTCAAACAAGGAGGTGCAAGGTAGCTGAAAACTGTAAACGTTTTATTCCAAACAAACATTTTTAATTTCGGTAAAAGCATTTCAGCTATTCAAACATTGAAATTAGCCGAGTAAACTTGAATGGACTGCCGTGCGCGAAAGGTAAATGTTAAACGCGCGCATAATACATGCAATGCTATGGTGAACGCGCTCGCACCATCTGGATTGCATTACACGGGCACTCTGACAGCTCCTAATTAAGATTAATCTCTCTGCCGTGCTCGTTCTCGCACACAATATGCCACATCGGGCATGCGTAAATTACTTACAGCCTATCACATCAACGCTACAAAATACCCAGCACAGTGAAGACGAATCACTAGGCAGATGCCAGAAAACACTAAGGAATGTGTCTGGAATGTGTCTGGCCAGAGCCCTAGAGATACTTTTTTTTTCTCTTTAACATTAGGAGCTCGAAACTCCACCCACTTCGTGGGCGTAGGCCGAGCCCTAAAAAGTGCATCCACATCTGTTTTCCATCTGAGAAATGACAATGACTGAATTTCTGGACCTCGTGAAAGCCAGTGGCATAGCTGGCTGTCCTTCGGATTCATGACCATTACAAATTTTCAAGGTAATTCTACTATCATCATTGGTGTCTAAACTAACATTGAAATTAATCAATAATGCACTGTCCTAAGGGATCTTCTAACATGATGTAAAGAAAGCATTGATGCAATCATTAATCAAGAAGAATGACCTTGGCTCAGAAGACCCTAATAACTGCAGAGCAATTTCTTATGGATCCTTTCTTGTTAAACTGATTGAAACAGCATCATTTCTACAGATCTCGCAAATCCTAGAAAACAACCACTTAATCTAGAGCTAACAAACAGGATTCTGCCTAGGAGAAAGCCCAGAATATGCTCTAACTGCCATTTAGGATGACTTAAAAAACAAAAATTAATGAAAACCTAATAACTTAGGTTCCTGACTTGCACCACAATTAATCATTCCAATTTACAAAAAGAAAACAGTCAGCAACACTACTTTCTCCATACAGGCTGCCAAGTTAAGGAATTATGAGGGATGTATGACGTTACAACGCATACTTTTACAACGCCTACCTTTACATCGCATTTTTTACAACGCATACCATTACAACGCATAATGCTTTTGGGCGCTGGATAGTGAATAGTTGAATTTACTATTCCAACTCCAGTCCCCGTGGATAGTAGGGAAGGTGTTGGATAGTACATTAAACCTATTCCCTATCCTAGAGCGCCCCCAAGCGCTATGCGTTGTAATAGTTTGCTTTGTAAAAGTTGCGTCGTAATGGTAGTGCGTTGTAAAAGTTTAGTTGTAAAGGCTGTTCACCAATTATGAGCTACATGCACTACATTCTATTGTACTACAGCGTGGACAATAGAATTGTACACGCTGATGCCATTGGAAATGCCTTGTATATTGAAACGCTATTCCTCGCACTATGCACTTTGCCTTTTATAAACTCATTTGTTTAATATTTTAACTTGTTTACTACTTTTAACTTTAAAAATGATTGTTTAACTTGTGTTCAGTAAAGGGTACTTCCGCTTGTTTGTCCGCATTGCCCGCGCTTAAAATTCAACTGCACAACTCACCATTTCGGTGAGCCCTCGCGTCCCCGCCGCTCCTGATCGCCATTTTGGGTGAGGGACCAGAGACTCTTGCACGCTTCCAAGACGCCATCTTGGTTAGCGCTTTAGTGTCGCATATTGCCCCAGCACTATTTAAATGGCAGGGAGGCACGCCAGAGGCAAGCCCGTCTGCGCCCGTCCGAGCCAGGCCCGGTCCAGGGGCCAGGACCCCTGTTCAACAATATATATATACAGCTGAGACACTCTTAGCATTGAAGTCAGGCAATGAGGTGTTAGGGGGAACTGTGCTGGCCAAGTTAAAGGAGGAATCATTATTGAGGGATTTGAGTCAGGAAGAGATTGGAACTACCCGGGCTCAGAGACTTCCCCGGGTGAACACGATAAGCGGTCTGAAGGTAGCAGTGCTCAACACGCGGTCACTGCAAAAACATCACCTTTAAGTGTTCTCCCTACTCCTCGAAGGGGATATTTATATCCTAGCTGTTATGGAAACATGGTTGGGGGAAACATCTGCCCCAGACATTCTGGCAGCACTGCTTACAGACTTTGATGCGCAATGGTATAACCGACCTGGGGATTCCAGGGGTGGGGGAGTCGCGGCTATATTTAAAAAGACTCTCATGGTGACCCAAATAATGGCAGAAAACTGTGACAGTGCGGAGCTCCTGGGAATAAAGATCTCCCTGAAATCCTCATGTATCGTGATGCTCGTAGTGTACCGTCCACCTAAATGCTCCCCAGACTTCAATGATGTCTTCCTGGAGCTTTTAACAGATCTTGGATCAAGATATAAACATCTCCTCGTGGTAGGGGATTTTAACTACCACTGGGACAAGTTGCCTAGAGATCCCGCAGAGGCAGTGTTCGAAGCAAATTTGATCTCTTTGGACCTCCTGCAATTGGTAAACGGCCCTACTCATATTAAGAGCCATACTTTGGACTTGATCTGGTCTTCCTTACCTCGGGTGGAGATCACTGATATCAGTCCCTGTGTATGGTCGGATCACTTCCTGACAAGATGCTGGGTACCATGTGACTGTCCTGTTCTATCGACAGCGCCTTTGTAGAAGAAGGTTAGATTTTGGAAGAAAGTGGAAGCCGAATCTTTAGTCTCTTTGCTCCATTCTATCCCTATCCCAGTCATAGGGGAGGGTAACCTGGATCAAAAAAGTGCAGCATTAATATCTCGGCTTCAGGTCGCTATTGATGCACTAGCCCCGGAACGGATAGAGAGGGCTAGAGTGAAAGGAAAAGGAGCCCCTTGGTTTGATACTACTCTAAGAGAGGAAAAACAACTTCTTCGGCAAGCAGAGAGGAGGTGGAGACTCAATTACAAGCTAGTGGACCTTGACATTTATACGGCTCTCCTGGTTAAATACAAATCAGATATCCTTCTCAGGAAGGCAGCTTTTTATGAGGATCGAATCGGCCGGGCCAGTAACAAACAAAAAGAGATCTTGGCCATTCTGAAGGAACTCACGCAGATGGGGGGCAGTGCTCCAACAATCGAACTCCCGAACTGTGATACTTTCCAGGAGTTCTTCCTACAGAAAGTCCGGGATATTATCCTGGAGATTACTACAATCCCGATTGATCTCAATGTATTAGATTTCTCCAGCCCTCCCCGCCGGAGTTGGAATCTGAATAGTTTTCCCTGCCTGGATGCAGTGAGTCTGACGCCAATAGCCAACCAGACCAAATCCGGCTCTAGAATGGACCCTTGTCCGCCGAGGATATTTCAAATGGCCCTGCCGGGTTTAGAAAAACAGCTGCTGGATTTACTCAATGAGTCGCTCAATTCAGGATATTTGCCTGCGAATTTGAAGGAAGCTAGGGTTATCCCCCTCCTGAAATAAGCAGGGGCGGATATAAAAGTTTTTAAAAACTGTAGGCCCATCTCTCAGCTGCCTTTCCTGGTGAAAATCCTGGAAAAACAGGTCCTGAACACCTTGGCCAGCTATTTGGAAGATCATGAACTACTCCATCCCAGACAGGCAGGCTTCAGATCACATCATAGCACTGAGCTGGTGATGGCCTCTGTTGTTGATGACTTGAGAATCAGGGCTGACATTAAACAGCCATGTGCCTTGATTCTCCTAAATCTGTCAGTAGCATTCGATACAGTCAGCCATTCCATTCTGCTGAACCGGGTGTCGAATCTGGGGATAAAGGGGCAAGCATTCAAATGGCTAAACTCCTTTTTAACTGGTCGGACCCAGAGAGTGCAAATGGGAGACCAACTATCATCAGCCAGCCCAGTAACTTGTGGTGTGCCCCAGGGCTCTGCATTATCCCCCCTTGTATTTAATATCTATCTGTAGCCCTTAGTGGAAGAGCTAACACGAAGAAGTTGCCAAGTCTTCAATTACGCGGACGACACTAAACTGTTGGTCCAACTCGATAACACCAGTCAGGCCCAAGACTTGGTAAAAAATCTTCTTAGATTTACGGTTAACTGGATGGCAAAGAACCTCTTGAAAGTTAACCCGGATAAAACTGAGGTGCTTATCATCGCAACCCAAAACAGCCCCTGGTGTGAGCTTTTTTGGCCCCCCGAACTGGGGGAGGTACCTACCCCAGGGAGAGTAGTAAAAAGCCTAGGACTGAAAATTGATTCAGACCTGTCCAAGGCCCCTCAAGTCTCTGCAGTAGTAGGCACCTGTATTGGCCTACTTAAGCAACTGCGGAAACTTGTTCCCATTCTCTCTGTCTCAGCATTACAATCCATCGTGTCTGCCACAGTTATTTCCCGGCTGGACTATGGAAATGATCTTTATTTAGGCCTCCCTCGGAAATTGCTTAGGAGATTGCAGGTAGTTCAAAATGATGCAGCCAGGCTCATTTTTACCCTACCGAGGAGAACACGTGCTACTCCCCTTTTATATAAACTGCATTGGTTGTCCATTGAATACCGAGTGCAATTTAAGTGCCTTTGTATAGCCCACAACGCTATTTATGGAAAGGCTCCTAAAAACATTAAAGATCGACTGGTAAAATATACCCCTGGCAGAGCCTTGCGCTCTTCCAAGGCCTGCAAGCTTGCCCCATTGAGATTTAAACTTAAATCCAAGGGTGGTAGGGCTCTGTCGGTCCTCCTTCCTCAAATCTGGAACGAGCTACCTGAAACTTTACAAGGGGTACCGGGGCTGTTACCCTTCAGGAAGGCTTTGAAGACCTACCTGTTTAAAAGGGTAACAGCCCCAATCTAAACTGTCAGTTCGGTAGCAGGCGGACCACTGGTGGCTTCTGTTGTGTTCCTTTCTTTAAAAAGCGCTTAGAGACCAGTGGTGATTTGCGCTATACAAAAATAAAGTGACATAACATGTCCTAAAGTTATGAATAGCGATTTCCTAATTGTGATCTTTGCATATTGCACTTAGGAAATCGCAATTCCTAATGTATGAAACTCTTTTGAGTTTCATTAGTTATTCATAGTGGGTCGCAAATAGACCTACCTCATGAATATTAATGAGGTAGGTTGAAATTTGAAACCCATTATGAATCACAGCCATCACAGGGATGGTGGCCTGCTGGAGTCAGCAGACCACCATGTCTGTGGTTGGTTTTAAATAAAACAATCATTTTTTTATAAACACAGCTTGTTTTCCTGGAAGGAAAATGGGATGCATTTGCAACAAAAAAATTTAACTTTTAAGTTTAGCTTTTTCAGAGTAGGCAGTGGTCCCTTGGACCCCTACCTGCTCTTAAAAATAGTATTTACAACCATTTTTAAAGGGGAAGGGACTCTTTCCCATTTGCAAATGGGTTACCACCAACTTTCAATTGGAGGTGAATTGTGAATATTTTGCGACTGAATTTCGGTAGCAAAACATGTGCACATACCATTCCAATTTGGTATTAGGAAGGGAGGTACTCAACACGCCCCTTCCAAATACCAAATTGTAAAACCCAAACAGTGATTTAGTAACAAATCATTGAATCACAAATTGGGTAATGTATATCACAAAAAGTATTTTGCAGAATCAAGCTGTTTGTAAATGAAAACATTCTTCAGACAGGTAGCCCTATATCCCAGTGAAAATAAGAGCCACTGACAACCGTTTGGAATTTGAAAAACTGAAAAGAGATGACTTTTTCCAGTCTGGCCATAATGGATACCCTGACAGAATGGTGCAGAGAACAAGAAACGAGCTGGCTCTATACACAAACAGATGTTCTGGCCAACTTGTCAAAACCTTATGCAAGAACTCAGTCAATCATACCTGCTGACAGATCTATTCCTCTCACCCAGTCCAGCTATAGTATTGCATGAAAAATAGAAGCCCTTTCAAACAACCATTATTCTCTCTTTTTTTATCACCATCACAAGACTGCATAAAATCCAACAAGCTTTCTAATACTCTATTGGTAAAACTTTCAGAAAACAAAAAAAAATCCTTTGGGTTCACTACAAACTGGGGAAAGCATCTAAAGGTTTCTTCTGCAAACACAAGACCAAAGTCACTAATGGGAAACCACTAACACGTTTCGGAGTACTGCGCGACTTGCCATAAAGCACTTCAACACCTGGTCAGAGGAAAGCACTATATAACTACATTTACAATGAAACACAATACAATATAATATCAGCTATTGATTTATACTCTTTTCAAACCACTCTCAAACTTGAAAACAGAATGGGAAAACATTGCTGGAAAAAGACGTTACAGATAAAGAAATGAACAGAATGACACCATATACAGCAAGTGTGTTAATGTTAATGTTAATGATGATGTATAAAGCGCACGTACACCGGGTGGCTTCATGGCGCTAAAAGGCTCTGAGTGCTGTCGAAGAGGAACATTAAATCTAGATTTGTGCAAATAGCCATGTTTTAAGGGACTTCCTGAATTGCAGAAGGTCTGTGCAGGACCGTATTCCCAGCGGGAGGGAGTTCCACAGTTCGGGGCGAGGGTTGCTGTTGGACAGGCCACATGAAGGGCTCGCTCCCTCCCCGCAGGACAGGGCCCGGGCCACCGTCAGCACCATTGCCCGGCCCAGCCGCCATCTTGGACACGGCACCACGCGGCCGCGCGGCCTCAGCCCGACCCCAACCCTGGGCCTGGCCAGGCCCCGACATCCCGGCACCACCCTCCACCCAGGAGGTGAACGGCCCACTTGGCAGGTCAATGGGAGTACGAAGTGTCGATGGCTCTCCCCCGCCAGGTGCCGAGCACCCCCAGCCTCCTCGGGCGCTGGCTCCACCCCCCTGCTGGGTGTCTGGACTCCCTCATCCCAGACCTCCCGACCTCCAAGAGCGAGGGTCCGGACATCAAAGGGCGCCAGACCTATAACTGAGGCAGCCCCAGGACAGGAAGGCAGTTGTATCCTGGAGTCGAGAGACACCGCGACGAACTCATCCTTGACGGACTGCTGGCGCTGCCACAGCCCTGCCTTGTGAACTATTGTCCTGCCTGCTGGCGCTGCCGCGGCCCTCTGCAACCTTCATCCTCGTGGGACCTGCTGGCGCTGCCGCGGCCCTCTGCAACCTCCATCCTCGTTGGGACCTGCTGGCGCTGCCGCGGCCCGTAGTAACTTTCATCCTCGTGGGACCTGCTGGCGCTGCCGCGGCCCGTTGCAACCTGCATTTTCGTGGGACCTGCTGGCGCTGCCGCGGCCCGTTGTAACCTTCATCCTCGTTGGGTCCTGCTGGCGCTGCCGCGGCCCGTTACCACCTACGACCTCTTTGGGACCTGCCGGCGCTGCCGCGGTCTGACCCATCCGAACACCGAGCTCGAGGATTGTGAGCTATCACCGTTACACCTCCGTACCCGTGGGTACCAAGACTGTCCCGCTACCCCCTTCCCTTACTAGAGACTAGAGTTGAGAGGATCATCGTGTCCTGATCGCCTTGTATCGTACCACTCTACTACCAGAAGTGCCTATAAAAGGTGTTACCCTGATCTTTTGTGTGGTGTCCATCTGTGGGGGGGAAGTTACCTGTCTGTGCGATCACTGTGCTCGGCCGACCCTCCAGGTCCCGTCTAACATTGGTGGCTAGCGGCGCGATCCGAACCAACGCGTACCGTACAGACAGTAACTCACCCCACGACTAAAACCACAATGACGACCAAAGAGAGCGGTTCGGCGGAGAAGTTCCAGATGGAAAAGCTGGAGGAATACAACCACCGAGAGCTCAAACAATTTTGCATGGACTTAGGCATTGCTACCACCGGGCTAAGCACAAAAGAAGACTTCAAAAACGCCCTAGAAGCCTGGACAGAGACAAATACCGCCACCCCCCGGGACCCCGCAGCCCCGGAAGTCAACACCACCCGGACGGAGGAACGGAGAACAGGCCCCTCCCGTGAAGAGATCCAAGAGCGGGAAAAAAATAGATTACACGAGTTAGACTTGGCACGACTCAGATTAGACGGAGAATTGAAACTGGCGGAACAAAAAATTAACTTAGAACACTTACGGCTCAGAGAAGAGCGAGAGGAAAAACAGAGACAGAGAGACCTCGAAGAAAAAAGACTGGCATACGAGCACGAGTGCAAACTAGCGGAGATAGAAATACGCAAACTGAACAAAAACCTAGGGGTGCCCGAGCAACCGCACCCCCCGGGTCCTACCGAGCAGAAGGTCCACATCCCCAAGGATGTAGTCCGAGAATATCACCGGAACGACGACATACAGCAGTGGTTCAAGGCCTATGAGATTGCCATGACCGCCCACCGGGTCGCTCGAAGTGACTGGGGAGCCGGTCTATGGGGGAGATTCGTCAACGAGGGTCGTGATGCCCTGCTGCAGCTTCCGGACCATCAAATGACGTCCTATGACCACATGAAGGCCGCCCTCCTCAGTCGATATGGACTTACACCCGAAATGTACCGCCAGAGGTTCCGCAACTGCACCCGGATCCCAGGTACGACGTGGTTGGAATACGTGAACTATTTCAGCCGAGCCTTCGAGGGGTGGATCAAGGGTAACAACGTAACCACTTACGAACAACTCTTCAATCTCATTGTGTGGGAGCACCTCTCCAACAACTGCTTCGTCGAGCTCAGGCAGCACCTCCTCGACAGTAAATTGACTGAACCCCGGCAGCTCGCCACCGAGGCTGACCGGTGGGAGAGCACCCGAGTGGCCCGGAGTGGGCCGAATGAGCAGAACAGAACCAACCAAGGTCATCATCGTCCCCGAGGAGGAGGAGGAGGCCCGGGCCGGGGCAGAAACGCCGTCCCGGCCGCACCCACTAACGCCACCCCGGCCCCAGCAGGCCGGGGAAACCCCCCGATGCGCCCGGGGTTCCGAGCTAATGTGACGTGTCATCGATGCCAGCGAGTCGGCCACTATGCCAGTGACCCGACCTGCCCGAAGAACCAGACCCCCGGGCCCCGCCAGATGGCGGCCGCCGCCCTGGGAGAAGAACAAGTCTCCGAAGACACGGAGACCTATGAGTCGGAGCAGTTCGAGTGGGAACCCGCCGCCATGACCCTGGCATGCCTAGGAGGAAGAGACATGGTCCCGCGGACTCCCCTGCCCGCCAACACTCGGAAGTACAGCCAATGGGTGAGCATCAATGGGCGCAAGGCCGAGGCCCTGCGTGACACCGGGGCCAGTGTGACGGCCGTCCGCTGTCACCTGGTGACCCCAGAACAAATCCTACCAAACGTACTTTGCCCCGTCCGATCGGCAGATAACTCGGAGAGCCTGTGTCGGATGGCGTGCGTCCCCTTCGAATGGGGAGGAGTGTCCGGCATGCTGAAAGTAACTGTCCGTGACGATGCCCCCGTAGACTGCCTCCTGGGGAACGATCTCGAGAGCTCCCCGTGGGCCGCTGTGGAAAGAAGAGAG